>NW_025218761.1:0-1035 GCF_014825855.1 Bombus pyrosoma | reverse complement strand
ATAACGTAATACTACATAACGTTATACGTTATACCGTAATGCTACATAACTTTATATGTTATATCGTAAAGCTACATAACGTTATACGTTATATCGTAATGATACATAACGTTATACGCTCTAACGTAATTCTACATAACGTTATACGCTCTAACGTAATTCTACATAACGTTATACGTTATAACGTAATGCTACATAATGTTATACGTTATAACCTAGTGCTACATAACGTTATACGTTAGACCGCAATGCTACGTAACGTTATACTTTATAATGTAATACTACACAACGTTATACATTATAACGTAATGCTACATAACATCATACGTTAGAAGGTAATGCTACATAACGTTATACGTTATAACGTAATACTACATAACGTTATACGTTATAACGTACTACTACTACATAACGTTATACGTTATGACGTGAAGCTACATATCGTTATACGTTATAGCATAATACTACATAACGTTATACATTATATCGTAATGCTACATAACGTTATGCGTTATATCATAAAGTTACATAACGTTATACGTTACAACGTAATGCTACGTAACGTTATACGTTATATCGTAACGCTACAGAATCATATACGTTATAAGGTAATGATACATAACGTTATACGTTATAACGTATTACCATATAACGTTATACGATATAGCGTAATACTACATAACGTTATACGTTATATCGTATTGCTACATAACGTTATACGTTATATCGAAAGGCTACATAACGTTATACGTTATAACGTTATACTACATAACGTTATACGTTGTAACTTAATGCTACATAACCTTATACGTTAGAACGCAATGCTACATAACGTTATACGTTATATCGCAACGCTACAGAACCTTATACGTTATAAGGTAATGATACATAACGTTATACGTTATATCGTAAAGCTACATAACGTTATACGTAATATCGTAAATTATCGTAATGCTACATAATGTTATACGCTATATCGTAATACTACATAGCGTCATACGTTATATCGTAAAGCTACGTAACGGTATACGTTAT
>NW_025218760.1:0-1035 GCF_014825855.1 Bombus pyrosoma | reverse complement strand
TAACGTATAACGTTATGTGGTATTACGATATAACGTATTACGTTATGTAGTATTACATTATAACGTATAACGTTATATACTATTTGCTTATGACGTATAACATTATATAGTATTACGTTATATCGTATAACGTTATATAGCATTACATTATAACGTATAACGGTATGTGGTATTACGATATAACGTATTACGTTATGTAGTTTTTCATTATAACGTATAACGTTATATACTATTAGCTTATAACGTATAACGTTATGTAGTATTACTTTAAAGCGTATAACGTTATATAGCATTACGTTATAACGTATAACGTTATGTGGTATTACGATATAACGTATTACGTTATGTAGTATTACATTATATCGTATAACGTTATATACTATTAGCTTATAACGTACAACGTTATGAAGCATTGCGTTATAACGTATAACGTTATGTGTTATTACGATACAACATATTACGTTATGTAGTATAACATTATATCGTATAACGTTATATACTATTAGCTTATAACGTATAACGTTATGTTGTATTACGGTATAATGTATAACGTTATATAGCATTACGTTATAGCGTATAACGTTATATAGCATTACGTTATAACGTATAACGTTATGTGGTATTACGATATAACGTATTTCGTTATGTAGTATTACATTATAACGTATAACGTTATATACTATTAGCATATAACGTATAACGTTTTTGTAGCATTACGTTATAACGTATAACGTTATATAGCATTACGTTATAACGTATAACGTTATGTGGTATTACGATATAACGTATTACGTTATGTGGTATTACGATATAACGTATAACGTTATATGCTATTAGCTTATGACGTATAACATTATATAGTATTACGTTATAACGTATAACGTTATATAGCATTACATTATAACGTATAACGGTATGTGGTATTAGGATATAACGTATTACGTTATGTAGTATTACATTATAACGTATAACGTTATATACTATTAGCTTATAACGTATAACGTTATGTAGTATTACGTTATAGCGTATAACGTT
>NW_025218759.1:0-1035 GCF_014825855.1 Bombus pyrosoma | reverse complement strand
GCATTACGGTATAACGTATAACGTTATATAGTATTACGTTATAACGTATAACGTTATGTAGCATTATGATATAACGTATAACGTTATATAGTATTACGTTATAACGTACAACTTTATGTAGCATTACGGTATAACGGATAACGTTATATAGTATTACGTTATAACGTATAACGTTATGTAGCATTATGATATAACGTATGACGTTACATAGCATTACGTTATAACGTATAACGTTATGTAGCATTATGATATAACGTATAACGTTACATAGCAGTACGTTATAACGTATAACGTTACGTAGCATTACGTTATAACGTGTAACGTTATATAGTATTACGTTATGACGTATAACGTTATGTAGTATTACGTTATAACAAATAACGTTATGTAGCATTACGGCATAACGTATAACGTTATGTAGCATTATGATATAACGTATAACGTTACATAGCATTACGTTATAACGTATAACGTTATGTATCATTACGTTATAACGTGTAACGTTATATAGTATTACGTTATAACGTATAACATTATGTAGCATTAGGATATAACGTATCACGTTATATAGCATTACGTTATAACGTATAACGTTATATAGTATTACGCTATAACGTATAACGTTATGTAGCATTACGGTATAACGTATAACGTTATGTAGCATTATGATATAACGTATAACATTATGTAGCATTAGGATATAACGTATCACGTTATATAGCATTACGGTATAACGTATAACGTTATGTAGCATTATGATATAACGTATAACGTTTTATAGCATTACGTTATAACAAATAACGTTATGTAGCATTACGTTATAACGTGTAACGTTATATAGTATTGCGTTATATCGTATAACGTTATGTAGTATTACGTTATAACTAATAACGTTATGTAGCATTATGATATAACGTATAACATTATGTAGCATTAGGATATAACGTATCACGTTATATAGCATTACGTTATAACGTATAACGTTATATAGTATTACGTTATAACGTATAACGTTATGTAGCATTACGGTATAAC
>NW_025218758.1:0-2188 GCF_014825855.1 Bombus pyrosoma | reverse complement strand
TAACAGTACATAACGTTATACGTTATATCGGAATACTACATAACGTTATACGCTATAACGTAATGCTACATAACGTTTTACGTTATATCGTAATGCTACATAACGTTATACTTTATATCGTAATGCTACATATCGTTATACGTTATAACGTAACAGTACATAACGTTATACGTCATATCGTAATACTACATAACGTTATACGCTATAACGTAATACTACATAACGTTATTCGTTATAACATAACACTACATATCGTTATACGTTATATCGCATTACCATATATCGTTATACGTTATAACGTAACACTACATATCGATATACGTTATATCGTAATACTATATAACGCTATACGTTGTAACGTAGTACTACATAACGTTATACGTTATATCGTAATACAACATATCGTTATACGTTATATCGCATTACCATATATCGTTATACGTTATAACGTAACACTACATACCGTTATACGTTATATTGTAACACCACATAACGTTGTACGTTATATCGTAATACTACATTACGTTATACGTTATATGCTAATACTACATTACGTTATACGTTATGACGTAATACTATATAACGTTATACGTTGTAACGTAGTACTACATAACGTTATACGTTATAACGTAACACTACATAACGTTATACCTTATATCGTAATACAACATATCGTTATACGTTATATCGTAATACCATATACCGTTATACGTTATAACGTAACAGTCATAACGTTATACGTTATAAGGTAATACTACATACCGTTATGCGTTATAACATATTGCCTTATAAGGTTATACGTTATATCGTAATCCTATATAACGTTATACGTTGTAACGAATAACTACATATCGTTATACGTTATATCGTAATGCTACGTAACGTTATACGGTATATCGAAATACAACATATCCATATACGTTATATCGTAATACCATATAACGTTATACGTTGTATCCAAATAGTACATTACGTTATACGTTATATGCTAATACTACATTACGTTATACGTTATAACGTAATGCTACATATTGTGATTCGTTATATCTTAATGCTACATAACGTTATACGTTATATCGTAATGCTACATAACGTTATGCGTTATAACATATTGCCTCATAAGGTTATACGTTATATCGTAATACCATATATCATTATACGTTATAACGTAAGAGCACATAACGTTATACGTTATATCGGAGTACTACATAACGTTATACGCTATAACGTAATGCTACATAACGTTTCACGTTATATCGTAATGCTACATAACGTTATACGTTATATCGTGATACTATATAACGTTATACATTGTAACGTTATACTACATAACCTTATACGTTATAAGGTAATACTACATACCGTTATACGTTATAACATATTATCTTATAAGGTTATACGTTATATCGTAATCCTATATAACGTTATACGTTGTAACGAATTACTACATAAAGTTATGCGTTATATCGTAATGCTACATGACGTTATACGTTATATCGTAATGCTATATAACGTTATACGCTAGAACGTAATATTACATAACGTTATACCTTATATCGCAATACAACATATCGTTATCCGTTATATCGTAGTACCATATATCGTTATGCGTCATAACGTCACACTACATAACGTTATACGTTATATCGTAATACCATATAACGTTATACGTTATATCGTAATACAACATATCCATACACGTTATATCGTAATACAACATATCGTTATACGTTATATCGTAATACTACATATCGTTGTACGTTATATCGTATTACCATATAACGTTATACGTTATGTCGTAATAGTACATGATGTTATACGTTATATCGTAATACGACATAACGTTATACGCTATAACGTAATGCTACATAACGTTATACGTTATATCGTAATACGACATAACGTTATACGCTATAACGTAATGCTACATAACGTTATACGTTATATCGTAGTGCTACATAACGTTATACGTTATATCGTAATACTGTTTAACGTTATACGTTATATCGTAATACTGTATAACGTTATACGTTATATCGTAATGCTACATATCGTTATACGTTATAACGTAACAGTACATAACGCTATACGTCATATCGTAATACTATATAACGTTAGACGCTATAACATAATACTACATAACGTTATTCGTTATAACGTAACACTACATATCGTTATACGTTATACC
>NW_025218757.1:0-1035 GCF_014825855.1 Bombus pyrosoma | reverse complement strand
TATAACGTAATACGTTATAACGTAGTGCTACATATCGTAATACGTTATGTCGTAGTAAAATATAACGTTATACGTTATATCGTATTACTATATAACGTTATTCGTTATAACGTAATTCTACATAACGTTATACGTTATATCGTATTACTATATAACGTTATTCGTTATAACGTAATTCTACATATCGTTATACGTTATATCGTAATGCTACATAATGTTATACGTTATATCGTAATACTATGTAGCGTTATACGTTATATCGTAATGCTACATGACGTTATGCGTTATATCGTAATACTACATATCGTTATACGTTGTATCATATTACCTTATAAGGTTAGACGTTATATCGTAACCCTACATAACGTTATACGTTGTAACGTATTACTACATATCGTTATACGCTATATCGTAATACCATATAACGTTATACGTTATAACGTAATACTACATAACGTTATACGTTATATCGTAATGCTACATAACGTTATACGTTATATCGTAAGACAACATATCGTTATACGTTATATCGGAATACCATATAACGTAATGCGTTATAACGTAGTACTACATATCGTTATACGTTATATCGTAGTACCATATAACGTTATACGTTATATCGTAATACCATATACGTTATACGTTATAACGTAATTCTACATAACGTCGTACGTTATATCGTAATGCTACATAACGTTATACGTTATATCGTAATGCTACATAACGTTATACGTTGTAACGTATTACTACATATCGTTATACGCTATATCGTAATACCATATAACGTTGTACGTTATAACGTAATACTACATAACGTTATACGTTATATCGTAATGCTACATAACGTTATACGTTATATCGTAATACTACATAACGTTATACGTTGTAACGTATTACTACATATCGTTATACGCTATATCGTAATACCATATAACGTTGTACGTTATAACGTAATACTACATAACGTTATACGTTATATCGTAATGCTACATAACGTTATA
The DNA here is from genome assembly GCF_014825855.1 of Bombus pyrosoma. NCBI lineage: Eukaryota > Metazoa > Arthropoda > Insecta > Hymenoptera > Apidae > Bombus > Bombus pyrosoma. The sequence continues at coordinate 34 of NW_025218757.1, read as the reverse complement.
CGTTATATCATAAGACAACAAATCGTTATACGTT
>NW_025218756.1:0-1035 GCF_014825855.1 Bombus pyrosoma | reverse complement strand
ACATAACGTTATACGTTATATCGTAATGATACATAACGTTATTCGTTATATCGTAATACTGCATAACGTTATACGTAATATCGTAATGCTACATAACGTTATACGTTATACCGTAATTATACATAACGTTATACGTTATATCATAATGCTACATAACGATATACGTTATATCGTATTGATACATAACGTTATACGTTATATCGTACTGCTACATAAGGTAATACGTTATGACGTAATATTACATAACGTTATACGTTATATCGTAATACTACATAGCGTTATAAGTAATAACGTATTACTACATGACGTTATACGTTATATCGTAATGATACATAACGTTATACGTTATATCGTAATGCTACATATCGTTACACGTTATATCGTAATGCTGCCTAACGCTATACGGTAATACGTAATATTGCATAACGTTATACGTCATAACTTATTACTACATCACGTTATACGTTATATCGTAATGCTACATATCGTTACACGTTATATCGTAATGCTACATAACGTTATCCGGTAATACGTAATATTTCATAACGTTATACGTTATATCGTAATACTACATAACGTTAAACGTCATAACGTATTACTACATAACGTCATACGTTATATAGTAGTGATACAAAACGTTATGCGCTATATCGTAATGCTACAGATCGTTACACGTTATATCGTAGTATTACATAACGTTATTCGTTATATCGTAATGCCACATAACGATATACGTTATATCGTAATACTACATAACGTTATACGTCATAACGTATTACTACATTACGCTATACGTTATATCGTAATGATACATAACGTTATACGTTATATCGTAATGCTACATAACGTTATATGTTATATCGTAATACCTCATATCGTTATACGCTATATCGTAATGCTACATATCGTTATACGTTATATCGTAATGCTACATAAGGTTATACGTTATATCGTAATGATACATAACGTTATACGTTATATCGTAATGCTACTTATCGTTATACGTTATATCGTAATGATACATAACGTTATACG
>NW_025218755.1:0-1036 GCF_014825855.1 Bombus pyrosoma | reverse complement strand
TATACACGATATCGTAACACCACATAACGTTATACGTTATGTCGTAGTACCACATAACGCTATACGTTATAACGTAATACGATATTACGTTATGCGTCATATCGTAACACCACATAACGTTATACATTATAACGTAATACTATATAACGTTATACGTCACATCGTAACAACACATAACTTTATACGTTATATCGTATTGCTATATGACGTTATACGTTATATCCTAATACTACATTACGTTATACGTCATATGGTAATACCACATAACTTTATACGTTATAACGTAATACTATATAACGTTATACGTCATATCGCAACACCACATATCCTTACACGTTATAACGTAGTACTATATAACGGTATACGTCATATCGTAACACCACATAACGTTATACGTTATAACGAAATACTATATAACGTTATACGTCATATCGCAACACCACATATCCTTATACGTAATAACGTAGTACCACATAACGTTATACGTTATATTGTAATACCACATAACGTTATACATTATAGCCTAATACTATATAACGTTATACGTCATATCTTAGCACCACATAACGTTATACTTTATATAGTATTGCTATATGACGTTATACGTTATATCCTAATACTACATTACGTTATACGTCATATGGTAATACGTTATAACGTTATACGTTATAACGCAATTCTGTATAACGGTATACGTCATATCGTAACACCACATAACGTTATACGTTATAACGTAATACTATATAACGTTATACGTCATATCGCAACACCACATAACGTTATACGCTATAGCGTAATACTATATAACGTTATACGTCACATCGTAACCCCACATAGCGTTATACGTTATATCGTAATACCACATAACGTTATACATTATAGCCTGATACTATATAACGTTATACGTCATATCTTAGCACCACATAACGTTATACGTTATATAGTATTGCTATATGACGTTATACGTTATATCCTAATACTACATTACGTTATACGTCATATGGTAATACGTTATAACGTTATACGTTATAACGTA
>NW_025218754.1:0-1036 GCF_014825855.1 Bombus pyrosoma | reverse complement strand
GGTGTTACGATATGACATATAACGTATATAATATTACGTTATAACTTATAACGTTATGTGGTACTACGGTATAACGTACAACGTTATGTGGTGTTACGATATGACGTATAACGTGAAACGATACGTTATATCGTAATACCACATAACGTTATACGATATATCGTATTGCTATATGACGTTATACGTTATATCCTAATACTACAATACGTTATACGTCATATCGTAATACCACATAACGTTATACGTTATATCGTAGTACCACATAACGTTATACATTATAACGTATCGCTACATAGCGTAATACGTTATTTTATAATACTATATAGCGTTATACGTTGTTACGTAATACTACATTACGTTATACGTTATATCGTATTACTATATAGCGTTATACGTTGTTACGTAATACTACATTACGTTATACGTTATATCGTAATACTATATAACGTTATATATTATAACGTAATGCTACATAACGTTATACATTATATCGTAATGCTACATAACGTTATACGTTATATAGTAGTACCATATAACGTTATACGGTATATCGTAATGCTGCATAACGTTATACGTTATATCGTAATACTACATATCGTTATACGTTATATCGTAGTACCATATTACGTTATACGTTATATGGAATTACTATATAACGTTATACGTTATGTCGTAGTACCATATAACGTTATACGTTATACCGTGACACTATATAACGTTGTACGTCATATCGTAACACCACATAACGTTACACTATATAACGTTACACGTTATAACGTAACACCACATAACGTTATACGTTAGACCGTAATACCACATAACGTTATACGTTATATTGTAATACCATATAACTATATACGTTATATCGTATTGCTATATGACGTTATACGTTATAACGTAACGCCACATAACATATATATAAAGTATACATATCGTAATACTATATAACGTTATACATTATAACGTAATGCTACATAACGTTATACGTTATTTTATAATACTATATAGCGTTATACGTTGTTACGTAGTACTACAT
>NW_025218753.1:0-1036 GCF_014825855.1 Bombus pyrosoma | reverse complement strand
GTAAGACTATATAGCGTCATACGTCATATCGTAATACCATATAACGTTATACGCTATAACGTAATGCTACATAACGTTATACGTTATATCGTAAGACTATATAGCGTCATACGTTGTAACGTAGTACTACATAACGTTATACGTTATATCGTAACACTACATATCGTTATACGTTATATCGTAATGCTACATAACGTTACACGTTATAACGAGTTACCATATACCGTTATACGTTATATCGTAATACTACATAAGATTATATGTTTTATGGTAATGCTACATAACGTTATACTTTATATCCTAATACTATATAGCGTCATACGTTGTAACGGAATGCTACATAACGTCATACGTTATGTCGTAATGCTACATAACGTTATACGTTATATCGTAACACTACATATCGTTTTACGTTATATCGCAATACTATATAGCGTCATACGTTGTAACGTAGTACTACATATCGTTATACGTTATATCGTAAGACTACATATCGTTATAAGTTATATCGTAATACCATATAACGTTATACGCTATAACGTAATGCTACATAACGTTATACGTTATATCGTAAGACTATATAGCGTCATACGTTGTTACGTAATGCTACAATCCGTTATACGTTATATCGTAAGACTATATAGCGTCATACGTTGTAACGGAATGCTACATAACGTTATACGTTATGTCGTAATGCTACATAACATTATACGTTATATCGTAATACTATATAACGTTATACGTTGTAACGTAGTACTACATAACGTTACACGTTATATCGTAAGACTACATATCGTTATAAGTTATATCGTAATACCATATAACGTTATACGCTATAACGTAATGCTACATAACGTTATACGTTATATCGTAATACTATATAGCGTCATACGTTGTAACGGAATGCTACATAACGTTATACGTTATGTCATAATGCTACATAACGTTATACGTTATATCGTAACACTACATATCGTTTTACGTTATATCGTAACACTACATATCGTTTTACGTTATATCGTAATACTATATAGCG
>NW_025218752.1:0-1036 GCF_014825855.1 Bombus pyrosoma | reverse complement strand
TATATAATGTTACACGTTATATCGCCATGCTACATAACGTTATCCGTTATATCGTTATACTGCACAACGTTATATCTTATAACGTATTACTATATAACGTTATGCGTTATAACGTAATCCTACATAACGTTATACGATATAACGTATTGCTGTGTAACGTTATACGTTATAAGTTAATGCTACATAACGTTATACGTTATAACGTAATACTATATAACGTTATACGATATAACGTAATACTATATAATGTTATACGTTATAACGTAATGCTACACAACGTTATACGTTATAACGTAATGCTACATAACGTTATACGTTATACCGTAATACTATATAACGTTATACGATATAATGTAATACTATATAATGTTATACGTTATAACGTAATGCTACATAACGTTATACGTTATAACGTAATGCTACATAATGTTATACGTTTTATCGTAATGTTACATAACGTTATACGTTATACCGTAATACTATATAACGTTATACGATATAACGTAATACTATATAATGTTACACGTTATATCGCAATGCTACATAACGTTATCCGTTATATCGTTATACTACATAACGCTATATCTTATACCGTAATACTATATAACGTTATGCGTTATAACGTAATCCTACATATCGTTATACGATATAACGTAATGCTGTTAAACGCTATACGATATAATGTAATACTGTATAACGTTATACGTTATAACGTAATGCTACATAACGTTATGCGCTTTATCGTAATGCTACATAACGTTATACGTAATAACGTAATGCTATATAACGTTATATGTTATAACGTAATGCTGAATAACGTTATACATTATATCGTAATACGGCATATGGTTATACAATATGAGATAGAACTATATAACGTTAAACGTTATAACGTAATGCTACATAACGTTATACGTTATAACGTAATGCTACATAACGTTATGCGCTTTATCGTAATGCTACATAACGTTATACGTTATAACGTAATGCTATATAACGTTATATGTTATAACGTAATGCTGAATAACGTTATACA
>NW_025218751.1:0-1036 GCF_014825855.1 Bombus pyrosoma | reverse complement strand
ATACGTTATAACATATATCCACATAGCGTTATACGTTGTAACGTAATGCTACATAACGTTATACGTTATAATATATATCTGCTTAACGTTATACGTTATAACGTAATGCTACATAACGTTATACGTTATATCGTAATACTGCATATCGCTATATGTTATAACGTAATGCTACATAACGTTATACGTTACATCCTAATACAATATAACGTTATACGTTATAACGTATTGCTATATAACGTTATACGTTATAACGTAATGCTACATAACGTTATACGTTATAACGTAATGCTACATAACGTAATACGTTCTAACATATATCCACATAGCGTTATACGTTATAACGTAATGCTACATAACGTTTTACGTTACATCCTAATACCATATAACGTTATACGTTATAACGTAATACTATATTACGTTATACGTTATAACGTAATGCTACATAACGTTATACGTTATATCGTAATACAACATATCGCTATATGTTATAACGTAATGCTACATAACGTTATACGTTACATCCTAATACCATATAACGTTATACGTCATAACGTATTGCTATATAACGTTATACGTTATAACGTAATGCTACATAACGTATTACGTTATAACATATATCTACATAGCGTTATACGTTATATCGTAATACTACATATCGCTATATGTTATAACGTAATACTATGTAACGTTATACGTTATAACGTAATGCTATATAACGTTATACCTTATATCGTAATACTACATATCGCTATATGTTATAACGTAATGCTACATAACGTTATACGTTATAACGTAATGCTACATAACGTAATACGTTATAATGTAATGCCACATCATGTTATACGTTATAACGTAATGCTACATAACGTTATACGTTATAATATATATCTGCTTAACGTTATACGTTATAACGTAATGCTACATAACGTTATACGTTATATCGTAATACTGCATATCGCTATATGTTATAACGTAATGCTACATAACGTTATACGTTACATCCTAATACCATATAACGTTATACGTTATAACGTAT
>NW_025218750.1:0-1036 GCF_014825855.1 Bombus pyrosoma | reverse complement strand
CATATCGTAATGCTACATAACGTTATACGTTATATCATAATGCTACACAACGTTATACATTATACCGTAATGCTACATAACGTTATACGCTATAACGTAACACTATATAACGTTATACGTTACAACGCAATAATACATAACGTTATACGTTATAACGTTATACTACATAACGTTATACGTTATACCGTAATGCTACATATCGTTATACGTTATAACGTAATACTACATAACGTTATACGCTATAACGTAACACAATATAACGTTATACGTTACAACGCAAAAATACATAACTATATACGTTATAACGAAATACTACATAACGTTATACGTTATACCGTAATGCTACATAACGTTATACGTTATACCGTAATGCTACATGATGTTATACGTTATAACGCAATGCTATATAACGTTATACGTTATACCGTAATGCTACATAACGGCATACGTTATAACGTAATACTACATAACGTTATACGTTATAACGTAATACTACATAACGTTATACGCTATTACGTAACACTATATAACGTTATACGTCATAACGCAATGCTATATAACGTTATACGTTATATCATAGTGCTACATAACGTTATACTTTAAAACGTAATGCTATATAACGTTATACGTCATAACGCAATGCTGTATAACGTTATACGTTACATCATAGTGCTACATAACGTTATACGTTAAAACGTAATGCTATATAACGTTATACGTCATAACGCAATGCTGTATAACGTTATACGTTATATCGTAATAATACAAAACGTTATACGTTATAACGTAATACTATATAACGTTATACATAATAACGCAATGCTATATAACGTTTTTCGTTATATCATAGTGCTACATAACGTTATGCGTTATACCGTAATGCTACATAACGGTATACGTTATAACGTAATACTACATAACGTTACACGCTATATCGTAACACTATATAACGTTATACGTCATAACGCAATGCTATATAACATTATACGTTATATCATAGTGCTACATAACGTTATACGTTAAAACGTAATACTAC
>NW_025218749.1:0-1037 GCF_014825855.1 Bombus pyrosoma | reverse complement strand
TATACGTTATAACGTAATGCTACATAACGTTATACGATACATCCTAATACCATATAACGTTATACGTTATAACGTAATACCATATAACGTTATACGTTATAACGTAATACCATATAACGTTATACGTTATAACGTAATGCTACATATCGTTATATGTTATAACGTAACACTACATAACGTTATACGTTGTATCGTAATGGTACATAACGTTTTACGTTATAACATATATCTACATAACGTTATACGTTATAACGTAATGCTACATAACGTTATATGTTATATCGTAATACTACATAACGCCATACGTTATAACATATATCTACATAACGTTATACGTTATAACGTAATGCTACATAACGTTATACGATACATCCTAATACCATATAACATTATACGTTATAACGTCATACCATATAACGTTATACGTTATAACGTAATACCATATAACGTTATACGTTATAATGTAATGCTACATAACGTTATACGATACATCCTAATACCATATAACGTTATACGTTATAACGTAATACCATATAACGTTATACGTTATAACGTAATACCATATAACGTTATACCTTATAACGTAATGCTACATATCGTTATATGTTATAACGTAACACTACATAACGTTATACGTTGTATCGTAATGCTACATAACGTTATACGTTATAACATATATCTACATAGCGTTATACGTTATAACGTAATGCTACATAACGTTATACGGTACATCCTAATACCATATAACGTTATACGTTATAACGTAATACCATATAACGTTATACGTTATAACGTAATGCTACATATCGTTATATGTTATAACGTAACACTACATAACGTTATACGTTGTATCGTAATGCTACATAACGTTTTACGTTATAACATATATCTACATATCGTTATACGTTATAACGTAATGCTACATAACGTTATATGTTATATCGTAATACTACATAACGCCATACGTTATAACATATATCTACATAACGTTATACGTTATAACGTAATGCTACATAACGTTATACGATACATCCTAA
>NW_025218748.1:0-1037 GCF_014825855.1 Bombus pyrosoma | reverse complement strand
CGCTGCAACTGGTGATATGTCGATAATTCGATGCGCGTTATTCCTCACGTTTGCTGCCAAATATAGAGCACGACATCCGGATTGCGCTTTGTCAAGTCTGGTCGAGGTCAAGTCCAGAGTATTTGCTGTTTTGCACATTCTGTCCTAATTATTCAAATCAAGTTATCTCCGCTTCTATTGAAGATATGTCGACAATTCGTTGCGCATTATACATCACATTTGCTGCAAAGTACAGCGCACGTCCTCTTGTTTACGCTGTGAAAACTCTGGTCCTGGTCAATTCCAACGGAATTACATTTAAGCATATTCAAGCTTTAATATTCAATTGAGCGTATTACCGCTGCTATTTTAGGTTTGCCGACAAATCGATGTGCCATATACTTCACATTCGCTGCCAAATACAGAGCCCGATATCCGGTTTGCGCTATGTCAACTCTGGTCTAGGTCAATACCAGCGCATTTCCAGTTTTGCATATTCAAGTTTGAATATTCAATTCAAGTTATCTCCGCCTCTATTGGTGATATGTCGATAATTCGATGCGCATTATACTCCACATATGCTACCAAATACAGAGCACTACATCCGGTTTGCGCTATGTCAGCTCTGGGCACTGCGAAATCCAGCGTATTTGCACTTTTGCATATTCATGCTTCAATATTCAATTGATCGCGTATTTGCTGCGATACAAGATATATCTATAATCCAGTGCGCGCTATACACCACATACGCTGCCAAATACAGCGCACATCCTTCTGTTTACGCTAGGTCATCTCTGAAACCGCCAAATCTAATGTACTTACTGTTCTGCTAATTCAGGCTTGAATATTCTGCTGAAGGTATCTCCGCTGCTATTGGTGATATGTCGACAATGCAATGCGCGTTATACTTCACATATCCTGAAAATACAGAGCACGACATCCGGTTTGCGCTACGGCAAATCTGGGCAGCGCGAAATCCAGCGCATTTGCAGCTTTGCATATTCAGGCTTGAATATTCAATACAAAGTATCGCCGCTATTATTCGACATATGTCTTCA
>NW_025218747.1:0-2191 GCF_014825855.1 Bombus pyrosoma | reverse complement strand
ACGCTATACGTCATAGCCTAGTACTATATAACGTTATATGTTATATCGTAATACCGTATAACGTTATACGCTATATCGTAGTAACATATAACGTTATATGTTATATCGTAATACCATATAACGTTATACGCTATAACATAATACTATAAAACGTTATACGTCATATCATAATACTGCACAACTTTATACGTCATAACGTGGCACTACACAACGTATTACGTCATAACGTAGTACTATATAACGTTATACGTTATATCGTAATACCATATAACGTTATACGCTATAACGTAATACTATACAACGTTATATGTCATAACCTAGTACTATATAACGTTATATGTTATATCGTAATACCGTATAGCGTTATACGCAATATCGTAATAGCATATAACGTTTTACTTTATATCATAATACTACACAACGTTGTACGTCATAACGTAATATTATACAACGTCATACGTCATAACGTAGTACTATATAACGTTATATGTTACATCGTGATACCGTATAACGTTATACGCTATATCGTCGTAGCATATAACGTTATACGTTATACCATCATACTACAGAACGTTATACATCATAACGTAGTATATATAACGTTATAAGTCATAACGTATTACAATATAACGTTATACGTTATATCATAATACTGCACAACGTTATACGTCGTAACGTAATACTATACAACGTCATACGTCATAACGTAGTACTATATAACGTTATATGTTACATCGTGATACAGTATAACGTTATACGCTATATCGTAGTAGCATATAACGTTATACGTTATATCATCATACTACAGATCGTTATACGTCATAACGTAGTATATATAACGTTATAAGTCATAACGTATTACTATATTACGTTATACGTTATATCGTAGTACTGCATAAGGTTATAAGTTATAACGTAATACCATGTAACGTTATACGTTATATCATAATACTACACATCGTTAGACGTCATAACGTAGTACTAGACAAAGTTATACGTCATAACGTAATACTATACAACGTTATACGTCATAACGTAGTACAATACAACGTTATATGTTATATCGTAATACTGTATAACGTTATACGCTATATCGTAGTAACATATAACGTTATATGTTATATCGTAATACCCTATATCGTTATACGCTATATCGTAATACTATCCAACGTTATACGTCATATCATAACGTAATACTGTACAACGTTATACGTCACAACGTAGTACTATATAACGCTATATGTTATATCGTAATAGCGTACAACGTTATACGCTATATCGTTATAGCATATAACGTTATACGTTATATCATAATACTGACCAATGTTATACGTCATAACGTAATACTATACAACGTTATACGTCTGAACGTATTACTATATAACGTTATACGTTATATCATCATACTACAGAACGTTATATGTTATAACGTAATGTTATATAACGTTATACGTTATATCGTAATGCCATACAACGTTATACGCTATATCGTAATGCTATACAACGTTATACGTCATAACGTAGTACTATATAATGTTATATTTTATATCGTAATACCGTATAACGTTATACGCTACATCGTAATAGCATATAACGTTATACTTTATATCATCATACTACAGAACGTTATACGTCATAACGTAGTATATATAACGTTATAAGTCATAACGTATTACTATATAACGTTATACGTTGTATCGTAATACTGTATAAGGTTATACGTTATAACGTCATACCATGTAACGTTATACGTTATATCATAATACTGCACATCGTTTTACGTCATAACGTAGTACTATATGTCGTTATACGTTACAACGTAATACTATATATCGTTATACGTTACAAAGTAATATTATACAACGTTATACGTCATAATGTAGTACTATATAACGTTATATGTTATATCGTAATACAGTACAACGTTATACGCAATATCGTAATAGCATATAACGTTATACGTTATATCATTATACTACACACCGTTTTACTTCATAACGTAGTACTATATAACGTTATACGTTATATCGTAATACCATATAACGTTATACGCTATAACGTAATACTATACAACGTTATACGTCATAACCTAGTACTATATAACGTTATATGTTATACCGTGATACAGTATAACGTTATACGCTATATCGTAGTAACATATAACGTTATATGTTATATCAGCATACTACAG
>NW_025218746.1:0-1037 GCF_014825855.1 Bombus pyrosoma | reverse complement strand
ACATATCGTTATACGTTATGAAGTAATACTATATAACGTTATACGTTACAACGTAATGCTACATAACGATATACGTTATATCGTAAGGCTAAATAACGTTATACGTTAAATCATAATGTTACATAACGTTAAACATTATGAAGTAATACTATATAACGATATACGTTATAACGTAATACTATATAAGGTTATACGTTATGACGTAATGCTACATAACGTTATACGATATAACGTAATACTATAGAACGTTATACGTTATAACGTAATACTATATAACGTTATACGTTATAACGTAAAGCTATATAACGTTATACGTTATATCGTAATGCTACATAGCGTTAGACGTTATACCGTAATACTACATAACGTTACACGTTATTACGTAACACTATATAACGTTATACGTTTAACGTAATGCTATATAACGTTATACGTTATATCGTGATGCTACATATCGTTATACGTTATAACGTAATACTATATAACGTTCTACGTTATAACGTAATGCTATATAACGTTATACGTTATAACGTAATGCTATACAACCTTATACGTTATACCGTAATGCTACATAGCGTTACACGTTATAACGTAATACTATATAACGTTATACGTAATAACGTGAAGCTATATGACGTTATACATTATATCGTAATGCTACATAGCGTTATACGTTATAACGTAATGCTATACAACGTTATACGTTATACCGTAATGCTACATAGCGTTATACGTTACAACGTATTACTATATAACGTTATACGTTATAACGTAAAGCTATATAACGTTATACATTATATCGTAATGCTACATCGTGTTATACGTTATACCGTAATATTACATAACGTTACACTTTATTACGTAACACTATAGAACGTTATACGTTATAACGTAATGCTATATAACGTTATACGTTATAACGTAATGCTATATAACGTTATACGTTATATCGTGATGCTACATATCGTTATACGTTATAACGTAATGCTATATAACGTTATACGTTATAACGTAATGCTATATAACGTTATACGTTA
>NW_025218745.1:0-1037 GCF_014825855.1 Bombus pyrosoma | reverse complement strand
AACGTATAACGTTATATAGCATTACGTTATAATGTATAACGTTATATGGTAATACCTTATGACATATATCGTTATGTAGTAGTAAGGTATAACGTGTAACGTTATGTAGCATTACGATATAACGTATAACGTTATATTGCATTACGTTATAACGTATAACGTTATATGGTAATACGTTATGACATATAACGTTGTGTAGTATTACGGTATAACGTATAACGTTATATAGCATTACGTTATAACGTATAACGTTATGTAGTGTTACGTTATAACGTATAACGGTGTATGGTAATACGTTATACCGTATAACGTTATATAGTATTACGATGCAACGTATAACGTTATGTAGCATTACGGTATAACGTATAACGATATATAGCATAACGTTATAACGTATAACGTTATGTAGCATTACGAAATAACGTATAACGTTATATGGTGATACGTTATGACGTATAGCGTTATGTAGTATTACGGTATTACGTATAACGTAATATAGCATTACGTTATAACGTATAACGTTATGTAGTGTTACGTTATAACGTATACCGATATATGGTAATACGTTATAAAGTATAACGATATGTAGTGTTACGATATTACGTATAACGTTATGTAGCATTACGAAATAACGTATAACGTTATGTAGCATTACGAAATAACGTATAACGTTATATGGTAATACGTTATGACGTATAACGTTATGTAGTATTACGGTATAACGTATAGCGTTATGTAGCATTACGTTATAACGTATAACGTTATATAGTATTACGATGTAACGTATAACGTTATGTAGCATTGCGGTATAACGTATAACGATATATAGCATAACGTTATAACGTATAACGTTATGTAGCATTACGAAATAACGTATAAGGTTCTATGGTGGTACGTTATGACGTATAGCGTTATGTAGTATTACGGTATTACGTATAACGTTATATGGCATTACGTTATAACGTATAACGTTATGTAGTGTTACGTTATAACGTATACCGATATATGGTAATACGCTATAAAGTATAACGATATGT
>NW_025218744.1:0-1037 GCF_014825855.1 Bombus pyrosoma | reverse complement strand
AATGTTATACGCTCTAACGTAATTATACATAACGTTATACGTTATAACGTAATACTACACAACGTTATACGTCATAACGTAATGCTACATATGGTTATACGTTATAACGTATTGCCATATAACGTTATACGTTATAACGTAGTACTACACAACGTTATACGTTACAACGTAATGCTACATAACGTTATACGTTATATCGCAATACTACATAACGTTATGCGATATATCGTAATACTACATAACGTTATACGTTATATCGTAAAGCTGCATAACGCTATACGTAATATCGTAATACTACATTACGTTATACGTTATAACGTGTTACCATATAACGTTATACGAAATAACGTAATACTACATAACGTTATATGTTATACCGCAATGCTACATAACTTTATACGTTATATCGTAAAGCTACATAACGTTATACGTTATAACCTAATGCTACATAACGTTATACGTTATAACGTAAAGCTACATAATGTTATACGTTATAACGTAATGCTACATAACGTTATACGTTATATCGTAAGGCTACATAACGTTATACGCTATATCGTAATACTACATAACGACATAAGTTATATCGTAACGCTACAGAACCTTATACGGTGTAATGTAATGATACATAACGTTATACGTTATATCGTAAAGCTACATAACGTTATACGGAATATCGTAAATTATGGTAATGCTACATAACGTTATACGCTATATCGTAATACTACATAGCGTCATACGTTATATCGTAAAGCTACGCAACGGTATACGTTATAATGTATTACCATGTAACGTTATACGATATAACGTAATACTACATAACGTTATACGTTATATCGCAATACTACATAACGACATACGTTATATCGTAACGCTACAGAACCTTATACGGTATAAGGTAATGATACATAACGTTATACGTTATATCGTAAAGCTACATAACGTTATACGGAATATCGTAAATTATGGTAATGCTACATAACGTTATACGCTATATCGTAATACTACATAGCGTCATACGTTATATCGTAAAGCTT
>NW_025218743.1:0-1037 GCF_014825855.1 Bombus pyrosoma | reverse complement strand
TAACGTATAACGTTATGTAGCATTACGGTAAAACGTATAACATTATGTAGCATTAGGATGTAACGTATCACGTTATATAGCATTACGTTATAACGTATAACGTTATATAGTATTACGATATATCTAATAACGTTATGTAGCATTACGGTATTACGTATAACGTTATGTAGCATTATGATATAACGTATAACGTTACATAGCATTACGTTATAACGTATAACGTTATGTAGCATTACGTTATAACGTGTAACGTTATATAGTATTACGTTATAACGTATAACGTTATGTAGTATTAGGTTATAACTAATAACGTTATGTAGCATTATGATATAACGAATAACGTTATGTAGCATTACGGTATAACGTATAACGTTATATAGTATTACGTTATAACGTATAACGTTATGTAGCATTACGGTAAAACGTATAATATTATGTAGCATTAGGTTGTAACGTATCACGATATATAGCATTACGTTATAACGTATAACCTTATATAGTATTACGATATATCTAATAACGTTATGTAGCATTACGGTATTACGTATAACGTTATGTAGCAATATGATATAACGTATAACGTTACATACCAGTACGTTATAACGTATAACGTTATGTAGCATTATGATATAACGTATAACGTTACATAGCATTACGTTATAACGTATAACGTTATGTAGCATTACGTTATAACGTGTAACGTTATATAGTATTACGTTATAACGTATAACGTTATGTAGTATTAGGTTATAACTAATAACGTTATGTAGCATTATGATATAACGTATAACGTTACATAGCAGTACGTTATAACGTATAACGTTATGTAGCATTACGGTATAACGTATAACGTTATATAGTATTACTATATAACTAATAACGTTATGTAGCATTACGGTATAACGTATAACGTTATGTAGCATTATGATATAACGTATAACGTTACATAGCAGTACGTTATAACGTATAACGTTATGTAGCATTACGGTATAACGTATAACGTTATATAGTATTACGTTATAACGTATAACGTTATG
>NW_025218742.1:0-1037 GCF_014825855.1 Bombus pyrosoma | reverse complement strand
TTATATGGTAATACGTTATAACGTATAACGTTATGTAGCATTACGATGTAACGTATAACTTTATGCAGCACTACGATATAACGTATAACGTTACATGGTAGTACGTTATGACGTATAACGTTATGTAGTATTACGGTATAACGTATATCGTTATGTAGCATTACGATGTAACGTATAACTTTATGCAGCACTACGATATAACGTATAACGTTACATGGTAATACGTTATGACGTATAACGTTATGTGGTATTACGGTATAACGTATAACGTTATGTACCATTACGTTATAACGTATAACGTTGTGTAGCATTACGATGTAACGTATAACGTTATGTAGCATGACGATGTGACGTCTAACGTTATGTAGCATTACGGTATAACGTATAACGTTATGTAGCATTACGATATAACGTATAACGTTATGTAGTATTACGGTATAACGTATAACGTTATGTAGCATTACGTTTTATCGTATAACGTTATGTAGTGTTACGTTATAACGCATAAGGTTATGTAGCATTACGATATAACGTATAACGTTATATGGTAATACGTTATGACGTATAACGTTATGTAGCATTACGGTATAACGTATAACGTTATGCAGTATTACGATATAACGTATAACGTTATATAGCATAACGTTATAACGTATAACGTTATGTAGCATTACGATATAACGTATAACGTTATGTAGTATTACGGTATAACGTATAACGTTATGTAGCATTACTTTATATCGCATAACGTTATGTAGTGTTACGTTATAACGCATAAGGTTATGTAGCACTACGATATAACGTATAACGTTATATGGTAATACGTTATGACGTATAACGTTATGTAGTATTACGGTATAACGTATAACGTTATGTACCATTACGTTATAACGTATAACGTTGTGTAGTATTACGATGTAGCGTATAACGTTAGGTAGCATTACGGTATAACGTATAACGTTATGTAGCATTACGATATAACGTATAACGTTATATAGCATTACGTTATAATGTATAACGTAATATGGTAATACGTA
>NW_025218741.1:0-1037 GCF_014825855.1 Bombus pyrosoma | reverse complement strand
ATAGTATTACGTTATAACGTATAACGTTATGTGGTACTACAATATAACGTATAACGTAATGTAGTATCAGGATATAACGTATAACGTTATATAGTATTACGTTATAACGTATAACGTTATGTGGTACTACGATATAACGTATAACGTAATATAGTATTAGGATATAACGTATGACGTTGTGTGGTATTACGATATGACGCATAACGTTATGTGGAGTTACGATATGACATATAACGTTATATAGTATTACGTTTTAACGTATATCGTTATGTGGTGTTACGAAATGACGTATAACGTTATATAGTATTACGTTACAACGTATAACGTTATGTGGTATTACGATATGACGTATAACGTAATGTAGTATCAGGATATATCGTATAACGTTATATAGTATTATGTTATAACGTACAACGTTATGTGGTACTACGATATAACGTATAACGTTATGTGGTGTTACGATATGACGTATACCGTTATATAGAACTACGTTATAACGTATAAGGATATGTGGTATTACGATATAACGTATAACGTTATGTGGTGTTAGATATGACGTATAACGTTATATAGTATTACGCTATAACGTATAACGATATGTGGTATTACGATATGACGTATAACGTAATGTAGTATTAGGATATAACGTATAACGTTATATAGTATTACGTTATAACGTATAACGTTATGTGGTACTACGATATAACGTATAACGTAATATAGTATTAGGATATAACGTATGACGTTGTGTGGTATTACGATATGACGTATAACGTTATGTGGTGTTACAATATGACATATAACGTTATATAGTATTACGTTTTAACGTATAACGTTTTGTGGTGTTACGATATGACGTATAACGTAATGTAGTATCAGGATATAACGTATAACGTTATATAGTATTACGTTATACCATATAACGTTATGTGGTACTACGATATAACATATAACGTAATATAGTTTTAGGATATAACGTATAACGTTATGTGGTAATACGATATAAAGTATAACGTTATGTGGTGTTACGATATGAC
>NW_025218740.1:0-1037 GCF_014825855.1 Bombus pyrosoma | reverse complement strand
TTATACGTTATAACGTATTACCATATATCGTTATACGTTATAACGTAACACTACATAACGTTATACGTTATATCGTAATGCTACATAACGTTATACATTAATCCGTAATATTACATAACGTTAAACGTCATAACGTATTACCATATAACGTTATACGTTATAACGTAATGCTATATAATATTAAACGTTATATCGTAATGTTACATATCGATACACGTTATATCTTAATACTACATAACGGTATATGACAAAACGTGTTACCACATAACGATATACGTTATAACGCAATACTGCATAACGTTATACGTTATAACGTAATGCTATATAACGTTATACGTTATATCGTAATGCTACATAACGTTACACGTTACACCTTAATACTACATAACGATATATGTCATAACATATTACCATATAACGTTATACGTTATAACGCAAAACTGCATAACGTTGTACGTTATAATCTGCTACCATAAAACGTTATACGTTAGAACGTAATACTACATAACGTTATACGTTATAACATATTACCATATATCGTTATACGTTATAACGTAACACTACATAACGTTATACGTTATAACGTAATGCTATATATAGTTATACGTTATATCGTAATGCTACATAACGTTATACGTTACAGCGTAATACTGCATAACGTTATACGTTATAACGTATTACCATATATCGTTATACGTTATAACGTAACACTACATAACCTTATACGTCATAACGTATTACTATATAACGTTATACGTTATAACGTAATGCTATATAACTTTATACGTTATAACGTAATGCTACATAACGTTATACGTTATACCGTAATACTACATACCGTTATACGTCATAATGTTTTACCATATAACGTTATACGTTATATCGTAATGCTACATGACGTTATACGTTATAACGTTATGCTACATATCGATACACGTTATATCTTAATACTACATAACGATATATGTCATAACGTATTACCATATTTCGTTATACGTTATAACGTAATGCTATATAACGTTATACGTTATAATCTG
>NW_025218739.1:0-1037 GCF_014825855.1 Bombus pyrosoma | reverse complement strand
TATAACGTAATATCACATAACGGTATACGGTATATCGTAATACTATATAATGTTATACGTCATAACGTATTACTACATAACGTTATACGTTATAACGTAGTGCTATATAACGTTATATGTTATATCGTAATGCTACATAACGTTATACGTTATATCGTAATGCTACATAACGTTATACGTTATATCGTAACGATACATAGCTTTATACGTTATATCGTAATGATACGTAACGTTATACGTTATATCGTAATGCTACATATCGTTATACGTTATATCGTAATGCTACACTACATTATACGTTATATCGTAATACTACATAACGTTATACGCTATATCGTAATGCTACATATCGTTATACGTTATATCGTAATGCTACATAGCGTTATTCGTCATAACGTATTACTACATAACGTTATACGTTATATCGTAATACTACATAACGTTATACGCTATATCGTAATGCTACATATCGTTATACGTTATATCGTAATGCTACATAGCGTTATACGTCATAACGTATTACTACATAACGTTATACATTATATCGTAATACTACATAACGTTATACGTTATAACGTAATATTACATAACGTTATACGTTATATCATAATGCTACATAACGTTATATGTTGTATCGTTATGCTACATTAGGTTATACGTCATAACGTATTACTACATATCGTTATACGTTATATCGTAATGATACATAACGTTATACGTTATATCCTAATGCTACATAACGTTATACGTTATATCGTAATGCTACATTAGGTTATACGTTGTATCGTAATGATACATAACGTTATACGTTATATCGTAATGCTACATAACGTTATACGTTATATCGTAATGCTACATAACGTTATACGTTATATCGTAATGCTACATAACGTTACACGTTATATCGTAACGATACATAACTTTATACGTTATATCGTAATGATACATAACGTTATACGTTATATCGTAATGCTACATATCGTTATACGTTATATCGTAATGCTACATTACATTATACGTTATATCGTAATACTACA
>NW_025218738.1:0-1037 GCF_014825855.1 Bombus pyrosoma | reverse complement strand
TATGACGTTATCCGTTATACGGTAATACCATATAACGTTATGCGTTATATCGTAATATCATATAACGTTATACGTTATATCGTAATACTATATAACGTTATACTATATAGCATAATACGATATAACGTTATACTATATATCATAATACTATATAACGTTACACGTTATATCGTAATACTATATAACGTTATACGTTATATCATAATACTATATAACTTTATACGTTATATTGTAATGCTATATGACGTTATACGTTATATTATAATACTATATAACGTTATACGTTAAAACGTAATACCACATATCGTTATACGTTATATCGTAATACCACATATCGTTATGCGTTATATCGTAATACCACATAACGTTATACGTTATATCATACTACTACTTAACGTTATATGTTATAACGTAATAACACATATCGTTATACGTTATATCGTAATACCATATAACGTTATACGTTATATCGTAATACCATATAACGTTCTTCGTTATATCGTAATACCATATGATGTTATATGTTATATCGTAATACTATATAACTTTATACGCTATATTGTAATACTATATGACGTTATACGTTATATCATAATACTACTTAACGTTATATGTTATATCGTAATACCATATAACGTTATACGTTATATCGTAGTACCATATAACGTTATATGTTATATCGTAATACTATATAACGTTATACGTTAAAACGTAATACCACATATCGTTATACGTTATATCGTAATACCACATATCGTTATACGTTATATCGTAATACCATATAACGTTATCCGTTATACGGTAATAGCATATAACGTTATGCGTTATATCGTAATACCATATAACCTTATACGTTATATCATAATACTACTTGACGCTATATGTTATAACGTAATAACACATATCGTTATACGTTATATCGTAATACCATATAACGTTCTTCGTTATATCGTAATACCATATAATGTTATATGTTATATCGTAATACCATATAATGTTATATGTTATATCGTAATACTATATAACTTTATACGCTA
>NW_025218737.1:0-1038 GCF_014825855.1 Bombus pyrosoma | reverse complement strand
TGCAAACCTACAACTTCGCATGATTGGGCAATACCTCAACATGACATAGCCCAAACCGGATATCGTGCACTGTATTTGTTAGCATATGTGGAGTATGACGCGCGTTGAATTGTAGACATATCACCAATAGCAGTGTAGATATGTTCGATGAATATTCATGCTTGAATATGCAAAACTGGAAATACGCTGATCTTGACCTGGACCGCAGTTGACATAGCGCAAACTGGATGTCATTCCACGTATTTCGCATCATATCGGAAGTATAATGCGCTTCGTATTATCCGCATATCTTCAATAGCAGCGGAGATATGTTCAGATGAATACTCATGATTGAATATGAAAAACTGGAAATACGCTGCTCTGAACCTTGACCAGAGTTGACATAGCTCAAACCGGATATCGCGCTCAGTATTTGGCAGCACATGTGGAGTATAGCGCGCTCAGAATTGTAGACATATCTCGGATAGCAGCGGGGATACGTTCTATTGAATGTTCAAGCCTGAATATGCAAAGCTGCAACTGCGCTGGATTTCGCAACGCCCAGATTTGCCGTAGCGCAAACCGAATGTCGTGCCCTGTATTTGGCAGCATATGGGGTGTATAACGCGCATCGAATTATAGACATATCTCGAATCGCAACAAATACACGATTAATTGAATATTGAAGCATGAATATGCAAAAGTGCAAATACGCTGGATTTCGCAGTGCCCAGAGCTGACATAGCGCAAACCAGATGTCGTGCTCTGTATTTGGCAGCATATGGGGTGTATAGCGCGCATCGAATTATAGACATATATCGAATCGCAACAAATACACAAACAATTGAATATTGAAGCACGAATAGGCAAAAGTGCATCTACGCAGAATTTTGCAGAGCCTAGAGTTGACTTAGCGCAAACCGGATGTCGTACCACGTATTTGGCAACATATGTGGAGTATGACGCGCATCGAATTATAGGCATATCACCAATAGCAGCGGAGATATGTTCAGATGAATACTCATGATTGAATATGCAAAACTGAAACTACGCTGGCCT
>NW_025218736.1:0-2192 GCF_014825855.1 Bombus pyrosoma | reverse complement strand
CTACATAACGTTATACGCTATAACGTAATAGTACATAGCTTTATACGATATAGGGTAATATTATATAACGATATACGTTATATCGTAATACTACATAACGTTATACGTTATGTCGTAATAGTACATAACGTTATAAGTTATATGGTAATACTACATATCGTTATACGTTATAACGTATTACCATATAAGGTTATCAGTTGTAACGTAATACTATATAACGTTATACGTTATAACGTAACACTAGATAACGTTATACGTTATAACGTAGCACTACATAACGTTATACGCTATAACGTAATGCTACATAACGTTAAACGTTATATCGTAATGCTACCTATCGTTATTCGTTATATCGTAATGCTGCATAACGTTATCGGTTATATCGTAACAGTACATATATTTTCGTTATATCGTAATGCTACGTAACGTTATAGGCTATATCGTAATACCATATAACGTTATACGTTATATCGTAATACTACATATCGTTATACGATATAACGTATTACCATATAACGTTATACGTTATATCGTAATACTACATTACATTATACGTTATAACGTAATACTATATAACGTTATACGTTATATCGTAATGCTACATTACATTATACGTTATGTCGTAATACTAGATATCGTTATACGTTATATCGTAACAGTACGTATCGTTTTCGTTATATCGTAATGCTACATAACGTTATACGTTATGTCGTAATAGTACATAACGTTATAAGTTATATCGTAATACTACATATCGTTATACGTTATAACGTATTACCATATAACGTTATCAGTTATATCGTAATACTATATAACGTTATACGTTATATCGTAATACCACATAACGTTATACGTTATATCGTATTACTACATATCGTTATACGTTATATCGTAATACTGCATATCGTTATACGTTATAACGTATTACCATATAACGTTATCCGTTATATCGTAATAGTATATAACGTTATACGTTATATCGTAATACCACATACCGTTATACGTTATATCGTATTACTACATATCGTTATACGTTATATCGTAATACTACATAACGATATACGTTGGAACGTAGTACTACATAACGTTATACGTTATGTCGTAATAGTACATATCGTTATATGCTATATCGTAAAACTACATAACGTTATACGTTATATCGTAATACTACATATCGTTAGACGTTATAACGTATTATCATATATCGTTATCCGTTATATCGTAATACTATATAACGTTATACGTTATATCGTGATGCTACATAGCGTTATACGTTATAGCGTACTATTATATATCGTTATATGCTATATCGTAAAACTACATAACGTTATACGTTATATCGTAGTGCTAGATAACGTTATACGTTATAACGTATTGCCATATAACGTTATCCGTTATATCGTAATACTATATAACGTTATACGTTATATCGTAATACTGCATATCGTTATACGTTATAACCTATTACCATATAACGTTATCCGTTATATCGTAATACTATATAACGTTATACGTTATATCGTAATACCACATAACGTTATACGTTATATCGTATTACTACATATCGTTATACGTTATATCGTAATACTGCATATCGTTATACGTTATAACGTATTACCATATAACGTTATCCGTTATATCGTAATAGTATATAACGTTATACGTTATATCGTAATACCACATATCGCTATTCGTTATATTGTAATGCTACATATAGTTATACATTACAACGTATTACCACATAACGTTATCCGTTATATCGTTTCACTATATAACGACATACGTTATGATGCAACACTACATAACGTTATACGTTATAACGTAATACTATATTACGTTATACGTGATATCGTAATGCTACATTACATTATACGTTATATCGTAGTACTAGATATCGTTATACTTTATATCGTAATACTACATTACATTATACCTTAGAACGTAATACTATATAACGATATACGTTATATCGTAATGCTACATATCGTTATTCGTTATATCGTAATGCTACGCAACGTTATAGGTTATATCGTAATACTATATAGCGTTACACGTTATAATGTAATACCACATAACGTTAAACGTTATAACGTATTATTACATATCGTTATATGCTATATCGTAAAACTACATAACGTTATACGTTATAACGTAATACTATATAACGTTACACGTTATATCGTAATGCTACA
>NW_025218735.1:0-4301 GCF_014825855.1 Bombus pyrosoma | reverse complement strand
ATTACGTTACATCGTATAACGTTATATGGTAATACGTTATAACATATAACGTTATGTAGTATTACGATATTACGTATAACGTTATGTAGCTTTACGATATAACGTATAACGTTATGTAGTATTACGATATATCGTTTAACCTTATGTAGTATTACGATATATCGCATAACGTTATGTAGTATTGCGATATAACGTATAAAGTTATATATCATTACCTTATAACGTATAAGGTTCTGTAGCATTACGATATAACGTATAACGTTATGTAGCATTACGTTGTAACGTATAACGTTGTGTAGTTTTACGTTATAACGTATAACGTTATATGGCAATACGTTATAACGTATAACCATATGTAGCATTACGTTATAACGTATAACGTTGTGTAGTATTACGTTATAACGTATAACGTTATATGGTAATACATTATAACGTATACCGTTACGTAGCTTTACGTTATAACGTATGACGTTATGTTGTATTACGATATAGCGTATCACGTTATGTAGCGTTACGATATAACGTATAACGTTATGCAGCATTACGTTATAGCGTATAACATTATATAGCTTTACCTTATAACGTATAACGTTATGTAGCTTTACGATATAACGTATATCGTTATGGAGCTTTACGATATAACGTATAACGTTATGTAGCATTACGTTATAATGTATAACGTTATGTAGCATTACATTATAACGTATAACGTTACGTAGCATTGCATTCTAACGTATAAGGTTATGTAGCATTAGGTTATAACGTATAACGTTATGTAGCATTACGTTATAACGTATAACGTTATGTAGAATTACGTTAGAGCGTATAACGTTATGTAGCATTACGATATAACGTATAACGTTATGCAGTATTACGTTATATCGTATAACGTTATATGGTAAAACGTTATACCGTATAACGTTATGTAGTATTACGATATTGCGTATAACGTTATGTAGCTTTACGATATAACGTATAACGTTATGTAGTATTATGATATATCGTTTAACGTTATGTAGTATTACGATATATCGCATAACGTTATGTAGTATTGCGATATAACGTATAACGTTATGTAGTATTACATTGTAGCGTATAACGTTGTGTAGTTTTACGTTATAACGTATAACGTTGTATGGCAATACGTTATAACGTATAACCATATGTAGCATTACGTTATGACCTATAACGTTGTGTAGTATTACGTTGTAACGTATAACGTTATGTAGTATTACGTTATAGCGTATAACGTTATGTTGCATTACGTTATAACGTATAACGTTATGTAGTATTACACCATAACGTATAACGTTATGTAGTATTTCGTTGTAGCGTATAACGTTATATGGTAATACGTTATAACGTATAACGTTATGTAGTATAACGATATAACGTATAACGTTATGTAGTATCACGTTGTAACGTATAACGTTATGCAGCTTTACGACATAACGTATGACGTTATGTAGCATTACGTTATAACCTATTACGTTATGTAGTATAACGTTATAACGTATAACGGTATGTATCTTTTCGTTATAACGTATAGCGTTATGTAGCATTACGTTATAACGTACAACGTTATGTAGCTTTACGTTATAACGTATAACGTTATGTAGCATTACGATATAACGTATAACGTTATGTATCATTACGT
The DNA here is from genome assembly GCF_014825855.1 of Bombus pyrosoma. Lineage (NCBI taxonomy): Eukaryota > Metazoa > Arthropoda > Insecta > Hymenoptera > Apidae > Bombus > Bombus pyrosoma. Next base: position 2,644 of record NW_025218735.1, on the reverse strand, counting down.
TATAACGTATAACCTTAAGTAGTATAACGTTATAACGTATAACGCTATGTAGTATTTCGTTGTACCGTATAACGTTATATGGTAATACGTTATAACGTATAACGTTATGTAGTATAACGATATAACGTATAACGTTATGTAGTATTACGTTATAACGTATAACGTTATGCAGCTTTACGACATAACGTATGACGTTATGTAGCATTACGTTATAACCTATAACGTTATGTAGTATAACGTTATAACGTATAACGTTATGTAGCATTACGTTATAACGTATAACGTTACGTAGCTTTACGTTATAACGTATAACGTTATATGGTAATACGATATAACGTATAACGTTATGTAGCATTACGTTATACCGTATATCGTTATGTTGCTTTACGTTATAACGTGTAACGTTAAGTAGCATTACGATATAACGTATAACGTTATGTAGCATTACGATATAACGTATAACCATATGTAGTATAACGTTATAACGTACAACGCTATGTAGTATTTCGTAGTAACGTATAACGTTATATGGTGATACGTTATAACGTATAACGTTATGTAGTATTACGATATAACGTATAACGTTATGTAGTATTACGTTATAACGTATAACGTTACGCAGCTTTACGACATAACGTCCAACGTTATGTAGCACTACGTTATAACGTATAACGTCATGTAGTATTACGTTATAACGTATAACGTTATGTAGCATTACGTTATAACGTATAACGTTATGTAGCATTACGTTGTAACGTATAACGTTGTGTAGTATTACGTTATAACGTATAACGTTATATGGCAATACGTTATAACGTATAACCATATGTAACATTACGTTATAACGTATAACGTTGTGTAGTATTACGTTATAACGTATAACGTTATATGGTAATACATTATAACGTATACCGTTACGTAGCTTTACGATATAACGTATGACGCTATGTAGTATTACCATATAGCGTATAACGTTATGTAGCATTACGTTATAACGTATAACGTTATGTAGCTTTACGTTATAACGTATAACGTTATATGGTAATACGCTATAACGTATAACGTTGTGTAGTATTACATTATAACGTATAAAATTACGTAGCACTGCGTTCTAACGTATAACGTTATGTAGCATTACGATATAACGTATAACGTTATGTAGTATTACGTTATATCGTATAACGTTATATGGTAATACGTTATAACGTATAACGTTATTTAGTATTACGATATTACGTATAACGTTATGTAGCTTTACGATATAACGTATAACGTTATGTAGTATTACGATATATCGTTTAACGTTATGTAGCATTACGATATATCGCATAACGTTACGTAGTATTGCGATATATCGCATAACGTTATGTAGTATTGCGATATAACGTATAACGTTATGTAGTATTGCGATATAACGTATAACGTTATGTAGTATTACGTTATAACGGATAATGTTATGTATCATTACCTTATAACGTATAAGGTTCTGTAGCGTTACGATATAACGTATAACGTTATGTAGCATTACGATATAACGTATAACGTTATGTAGTATTACGTTATATCGAATAACGTTTTGTGGTAATACGTTATAACGTATAACGTTATGTAGTATTACGATATTACGTATAACATTATGTAGCTTTACGATATAACGCATAAGGTTCTGTAGCGTTACGATATAACGTATAACGTTATGTAGCATTACGATGTAACGTATAACGTTGTGTAGTACTACGTTATAACGTATAACGTTATATGGCAATCCGTTATAACGTATAACCATATGTAGCATTACGTTATGACGTATAACGTTGTGTAGTATTACGTTATAACGTATAACGTTATATGGTAATACATTATAACGTATACCGTTACGTAGCCTTACGATATAACGTATGACGTTATGTGGTATTACGATATAGCGTATAACGTTATGTAGCATTACGATATAACGTATAACGTTATGTAGCATTACGTTATAACTTATAACATTATATAGCTTTACGTTATAACGTATAACGTTATGTAGCATTAGGTTATAACGTATAACGTTATGTAGCATTACGATATAACGTATAACGTTATGTGGCTTTACGATATAACGTATAACGTTATGTAGCATTACGATATAATGTATAACGTTATGTAGTGTTACTCTATAACGTATAACGTTATGTAGCTTTACGTTATAACGTATAACGTTATGTAGCATTACGATATAACGCATAACGTTATGTAGCTTTACGATATAACGTATAACGTTATGTAGTATTAAGATATATCGTTTAACGTTATGTAGTATTACGATATATCGCATAACGTTATGTAGTATTGCGATATAACGTATAACGTTATGTAGTATTACATTGTAACGTATAACGTTGTGTAGTATTACGTTGTAACGTATAACGTTATGTAGTATTACGATATAACGTATAACGATATGTAGTATTACGTTATAACGTATAACGTTATGCAGCTTTACGACATAACGTATGACGTTATGTAGCATTACGTTATAACCTGTAACGTTATGTAGTATAACGTTATAACGTATAACGTTATGTAGCATTACGTTATAACGTATAACGTTATGTAGCTTTACGTTATAACGTATAACGTTATATGGTAATACGTTATA
>NW_025218734.1:0-1038 GCF_014825855.1 Bombus pyrosoma | reverse complement strand
GGTATAACGTTATATAGTATTACGATCTAACGTATAACGTTGTTTGGTATAACGATATGACGTATAACAATATGTAGTATTACGTTATAAGGTATAACGTAGTGTAGTATTACGATAAAACGTATATCGTCATATAGCAATACGATATAACGTATAAAGTTATGTGGTATTACGATATATCGTTTAGGCTTGTATAGTACTACGTTATAGCGTATAACGTTATATAGTACTACGTTATAACGTATAACGTTATGTAGTACTGCGATATGAAATACAACGTAATGTAGTATTAGGATATAACGTATATCGTCATATAGCAATACGATAGAACGTATAACGTAATGGGGTGTCACGATATAACGTATAACGTTATGTGGTATTACGATATGACGTATAACATTATATAGTATTACGTGATAAGGTATAACGTAATGTAGTATTAGGATATAACGTATATCGTCATATAGCAATACGATATAACGTATAACGTTATGGGGTGTCACGATATAACGTATAACGTTATGTGGTATTACGATATGACGTATAACATTATATAGTATTACGTGATAAGGTATAACGTTATGTAGTATTGCGATATGACGTATAACGTAATGAGGTATGAGGAGATAACGTATAACGTCGTATAGCAATATGATATAACGTAGAACGCCATGTGGTATTACTATATAAGGTATAACGTTATGTGGGATTAGGATATGACGTATAACGTTATGTGGTATTACGTTATAAGGTATAACGTAATGTAGTATTAGGATATAACGCATATCGTCATATAGCAATACGATATAACGTATAACGTTATGAGGTGTCACGATATGACGTATAACGCCATATAGCAATACGATATAACGTATAACGTTATGTGGAATTACGATATATCGTTTAGGCTTGTATAGTATTACATTATAGCGTATAACGTTATATAGTATTACGTTATAACGTATAACGTTATGTAGTACTGCGATATGACGTATAACGTAATGTAGTATTAGGATATAACGTATAACGCCATATAAC
>NW_025218733.1:0-1038 GCF_014825855.1 Bombus pyrosoma | reverse complement strand
ACGATAGAACGTATAACGTTATGTGGTATTACGTTATAACGTATAGCGTTATGTGGTATTACGATATAATGTATAACGTTATGTAGTACTGCGATATGACGTAGAACGTTATGTGGTACTACGTTGTAACGTATAAAGCTATGTAGTACTCCGATATGACGTATATCGTAATGCAGTATTAGGATATAACCTATATCGTTATATAGCAATACGATATAACATATAACGTTATGAGGTGTTACGATATGACGTATAACGTTATGTGGTATTAGGATATAAGGTATAACGTCATATAGCAACACGATATAACGTATAACGTTATGTGGTATTACGATGTAAGGTATAACGTTATGTGGGATTACGATATAATGTATAACGTGATGTAGTATTAGAATATAACGTATAACGCCATACAGCAATACGATATAACGTATAACGTTATGTGGTAATACGATATATAGTTTAGGCTTGTATAGTATTACGTTATAGCGTATAACGTTATATAGTATTACGTTATAACGTATAACGTAATGTAGTATTAGGATAAAACGTATATCGTCATATAGCAATATGATATAACGTATAACGTTATGAGGTGTTACGATATGACGTATAACGTTATGCGGTATTACGATATAACGTATAACGCTATGTGGTATTACGATATAAGGTATAACGTTATAGAGTATTACGATGTAACGTATAACGTTATCTGGTATTACGGTATCATGTATAACATTACATAGTATTGCGTTATAAGGTATAACGTTATGTGGGATTACGATATGACGTATAACGTAATGTAGTATTAAGATATAACGTATAACGACATATGGCATTACCATATAACGTATAACGTTACGTGGTATTACGATATAACGTATATCGTTATGTGGTGCTACGATATAACGTATAACGTTATGTGGTATTACGATATATCGTTTAGGTTTGTATAGTATTACGTTATAACGTATAACGTTATGTAGTACTGCGATATGACGTATAATGTAATTTAGTATTAGGATATAACGTATATCG
>NW_025218732.1:0-1038 GCF_014825855.1 Bombus pyrosoma | reverse complement strand
CACAACGTATTACGTCATAACGTGGTACTATATGTCGTTATACGTTATAACGTAATACTATATATCGTTATACGTTACAACGTAATACTATATAACTATATACGTTATAACGTAGTACTATATAACGTTATATGTTATATCGTAATACCGCATAACGTTATATGCTATTACGTTATATCATAATACTACACAACGTTATCTGTCATAACGTAATACTATACAACGTTATATGTTATATCGTAATACCGTATAACATTATATGCTGTATCGTAGAAACATATAACGTTATACGTTATATCATAATACTGCACAACGTTATACGTTATAACGTAATACTATACGACGTTATACGTCATAACGTAGTATTATATAACGTTATACGTTATATCATCATACTACAGAACGTTATACGTCATAATGTACTACTATATAACGTTATATGTTATATCGTAATACCGTGTATCGTTATACGCTATATCGTAATACCATATAACGTTATACACTATAGCGCAATACCATACAACGATACACGTTATATCAAAATACTACACAACATATTACGTCATAACGTAGTACTATATGTCGTTACACCTTATAACGTAATACTATATATCGTTATACGTTACAACGTAATACTATATAACTATAAACGTCATAACGTAGTTCTATATAACGTTATATGTTATATCGTAATACCGTATAACGTCATACGCTATATCGTACTAGCATATAACGTTATACGTTATATCATCATACTAGAGAACGTTATACGTCATAACGTAGTACTATATAACGTTATATGTAATATCGTAATACCGAATAACGTTATACGCTATATTGTAAGAGCATATAACGTTATACGTTATATCATCATGCTACAGAACGTTATACGTCATAACGTAGTATATATAACGTTATAAGTCATAACGTATTACTATATAACGTTATACGTTATATCGTAATGCTGTATAAGGTTATACGTTATAACGTCATACCATGTAACGTTATACGTTGTATCATAATACTACACACCGTTTT
>NW_025218731.1:0-1038 GCF_014825855.1 Bombus pyrosoma | reverse complement strand
GTATAACGTTATGCAGTATTACGATATAACGAATAACGTTATGTATCATTACGATATAACGTATAACGTTATGTAGTAATACGTTATGACGTATAACGCTATGTAGTATTATGATATAACGTATAACGAGATGTAGCATTACGATATAACGTATAACGTTATGTAGTATTACGATATAACGTATAACGTTATGTAGCATAACGATTTAACGTATAACGTTATGTATCATTACGATATAACGTATAACGTTATGTAGTAATACGTTATGACGTATAACGCTATGTAGCATTACGATATAACGTATTACGTAATGTAGTATTACGATATAACATATAACGTTATATAGCACTACGTTATAACGTATACCGTTATGTAGTAATACGATATATCGTATAACGTTATGTATCATTACGATATAACGTATAACGTTATGTAGTAATACGTTATGACGTATAACGCTATGTAGCATTACGATATAACGTATTACGTAATGTAGTATTACGATATAACATATAACGTTATGTAGTAATACGTTATGACGTATAACGCTATGTAGTATTATGATATAACGTATAACGAGATGTAGCATTACGATATAACGTATAACGTTATGTAGCATTACGATATTACGTATAACGTTATGCAGTATTACGATATAACGTATAACGATATGTAGCATTGTGAAATAACGTATAACGTTATGTATCATTACGATATAACGTATAACGTTACGTAGCATTACGATATAACGTATAACGTTATGTAGTATTACGATATAACGTGTAACGATGTGTAGCATTACGATATAACGTATAACGTTATGTAGTATTACGATATATCGTATAACGTTATGTATCATTACGATATAACGTATAACGTTATGTAGTAATACGTTATGACGTATAACGCTATGTAGCATTACGATATAACGTATTACGTAATGTAGTATTACGATATAACATATAACGTTATATAGCACTACGTTATAACGTATACCGTTATGTAGTAATACGTTATGACGTGCAACATTATATAGCA
>NW_025218730.1:0-1038 GCF_014825855.1 Bombus pyrosoma | reverse complement strand
CGATATAACGTATAACGTTATGTGGTGTTACGATATGACTTATAACGTCATATAGCAATACGATATAACGTATAACACTATGTGGTGTTACGATATGACGTATAACGTTACATAGTATTACGTTATAACGTATAACGTTATGTGGTGTTACGATATGACGTATAACGTCATATAGCAATACGACATAACGTATAACGCTGTGTGGTGTAACGATATGACATATAACGTTACATAGTATTACGTTATAACGTATAACGTCATATATCAATACGATATGACGTATAACGTTATATAGTATTACGATATAACGTATATCGTTATGTGGTACTACCATATAAGGTATAACGTTATGTGGTTTTGCGATATGACGTATGAAGTTATATAGTGTTACGTTATAACGTATAACCTTATGTGGTAGTACGATATGACGTATAACGTTATATAGCAATACGATATAACGTATAACGTTATGTGGTATTACGATATGACGTATAACGTAATGTAGTATTAGTATATAAGGTATAACGTCATATAGCAATACGATATAATGTATAACGTTATGTGGTGTTACGATGTGACGTATAACGTTACATAGTATTACGATAAAACGTGTAACGTCATATATCAATACGATATGACGTATAACGTTATATAGTATTACGATATAACGTATATCGTTATGTGGTGTTACGATATGACTTATATCGTCATATAGCAATACGATATAACGTATAACACTATGTGGTGTTACGATATGACGTATAACGTTACATAGTATTACGTTATAACGTATAACGTTATGTGGTGTTACGATATGACGTATAACGTCATATAGCAACACGACATAACGTATAACGCTGTGTGGTGTTACGATATGACATATAACGTTACATAGTATTACGTTATAACGTATAACGTCATATATCAATACGATATGATGTATAACGTTATATATTATTAGGTTATAACGTATAACGTTTTGTGGTATTACGATATGACGTATAACGTAATGTAGTATTAGGATATAACGTATAACAT
>NW_025218729.1:0-1038 GCF_014825855.1 Bombus pyrosoma | reverse complement strand
ATATCGTGTTGATATATGACGTTATACGTTATAACGTAATAATATGTAACGTTATATGTCATATCGTAACACCACATAGCGTTATACGTTATGTCGTATTGCTATATGACGAAATACGTTATATTCTAATACTACATTACGTTATACGTCATATCGTAGTACCACATAACGTTATACGTTATAACGTAATACTATATAACTTTATACGTCATATCGAAACACCACATAGCGTTATACGTTATAACGTAACACTGTGTAACGTTATATGTCATATCGTAATACCACATAACGTTATACGTTATATCGTATTGCTATAAGGCGTTATACGTTATATTCTAATACTACATTACGTTATACGTCATATCGTAACACCACATAACGTTATACGTTATATCGTATTGCTATATGACGTTATACGTTATATCCTAATACTACATTACGTTATACGTCGTATCGTAGTACCACATAACGTTATACGTTATAACGTAATACTATATAACTTTATACGTCATTTCGAAACACCACATAGCGTTATACGTTATAACGTAACACTGTGTAACGTTATATGTCATATCGTAACACCACATAGCGTTATACGTTATATGGTAGTACGACATAACAATATTCGTTATATCGTATTGCTATATGACTTTATACGTTATGTCCTAATACTACGTTACGATATGCGTCATATCATAATACCACATGATGTTATGCGTTATAACGTAATACTATGTAACTTTATATGTCATATCGTAAAACCACATAACGTTATACGTTATATCGTATTGCTATATGACGTCATACGTTATATTCTAATACTACATTACGTTATACGTCATATCGTAATACCACATAACGTTATACGCTATAACGTAATACTATATAACATTATACGTCATATCGTAACACCACATAACGTTATACGTTATGTCGTATTGCTATATAACGTTATACGTTATAACCTAATACTACATTACGTTATACGTCATATCGTAATACCACATAACGTTATACGTTATATCGTATTACTATATG
>NW_025218728.1:0-1038 GCF_014825855.1 Bombus pyrosoma | reverse complement strand
TAACGTATAACTTTATATAGTATTACGATATAACGTATAACGTTATGTGGTATTACGATATAACGTATAACATTATATTGTATTATGATATAACGTATAACGTTATATAGCATTATGATATATAATATAACGTTATATAGTATTACGATATAATGTATAACGTTATATAGTATTATGATATAACGTATAACGTTATATAGTATTGTGATATAACGTATAACGTTATATAGAATTATGATATAACGTATAACGTTATATGATATTACGATATGACGTATAACGGTTTGTGGTATTACGTTATAACGTATAACGATATGTGGCATTACGTTATAACGTATAACGTAATATCGTATTATGATATAACGTATAACGTTATATAGTAATATGATATATAGTATAACATCATATGGTATTTCGATATAACGTATAACGTTATATAGTATTATGATATAACGTATAACGTTATACAGAATTATGATATAACGTATAACGTTATATGGTATTACGTTATAACATATAACGTTATATGGTATTACGATATAACGTGTAACGTTATATGGCATTACGATATAACGTATAACATTATATGGTATTACGATATAACGTATAACGTTATATAGTATTATGATATAACGTATAACGTTATATAGAATTATGATATAATGTATAACGTTATATAGTATTATGATATAACGTATAACGTTATATAGTATTACGTTATAACGTATAACGTTATATAGTATTATGATATAACGTATAACGTTATATACTATTATGATATAACGTATAACATTATATGGTATTACGATATAACGTATAACGTTATATGGTATTACGACATAACGTATAACGTTATATGATATTACGATATGACGTATAACGGTATATGCTATTACGTCATAACGTATAACGTTGTATAGTATTATGATATAACGTATAACGTTGTATAGAGTTATGATATAACGTTTAACGCTATATGGTACTGCGTTATAGCGTATAACGTTATATAGTATTGCGATATAACGTATAACGTTATAT
>NW_025218727.1:0-1038 GCF_014825855.1 Bombus pyrosoma | reverse complement strand
CGATATAACATATAACGTTATGTAGCATTACGTTATAACATATAACGTTATGTAGTATTACGTTATAACGTATAGCGTTGTATAGTATTACGTTATAACGTATAACGTTATGTAGTATTACGATATAACGTATAACGTTTTGTAGCATTATGTTATAATCTGTAACGTTATGTAGTATTACGTTATAACGTATAACGTTTTTATAGTATTACGTTATAACGTATAACGTTGTATAGTATTACGTTATAACGTATAAAGTTATGTAGTATTACGATATAACATATAACGATATGTAGCATTACGTTATAACGTATAACGTTATGTAGCATTATGTTATAGCGTATAACGTTATGTGGTTTTACGATATAACATATGACGAAATGTAGCATTACGTTATAACGTCTAACGTTGTGCAGTTTTACGATATAACGGATAACGTTATGTAGCATTACGTTTTAACGTATAACGATATATAGTATTACGATATAACGCATAACGTTGTGTAGTATTACAATATAATATATAACGTTATGTAGCATTACGTTATAACGTATAACGATATATAGTAATACGATATAACGTATAACGTTGCATAGGGTTACGTTATAACGTATAACATTATATAGTATTACGTTATAACGTATATCGTTATATAGTATTACGTAATAACGTATAACGTTATGTAGTATTACGATATAACGCATAACGTTTTGTAGTATTGCGAAATAACATATAACGTTATGTAGCATTACGTTATAACGTATAACGTTATATAGTATTACGTTATAACGTATAACGTTATGTAGCATTACGTTTTGACGTATAACGTTATGTAGCATTACGTTATAACGTATAACGTTGTGTAGTTTTTCGATATAACGCATAACGTTATGTTGCATTACGTTTTATCGTATAACGATATGTAGCATTACGATATAACATATAACGTTATGTAGTGTTACGTTATAACGTATAACGTTATGTAGTATTACGATATAACATATAACGTTATGTAGCATTACGTTATAACATATAACG
>NW_025218726.1:0-1038 GCF_014825855.1 Bombus pyrosoma | reverse complement strand
TACGTTATATCGTAAAGCTACATAAAGTTATGCGTTATATCGTAATGCTACATAACGTTATACGTTATAACGTAAAGCTACATAACGTTATACGTTATAGCGTAATACTACATAACGTTATACATTATATCGTAATGTTACATAACGTTATACGTTATATCGTAAAGCCACATATCGTTATACGTTATATCGTAATGCTACATAACGTTATACGTTCTAATGTAATGCTACATAACGTTATACGTTATATCGTGATGCTACATAACGTTATACGTAATATCGTAAATTATCGCAATGCTACATAACGTTATACGCTATATCGTAATACTTCATAGCGTCATACGTTATATCGTAAAGTTACGTAACGGTATAAGTTATAATGTATTACCATATAACGTTATACGATATAACGTAATACTACATAACGTTATACGTTATATCGCAATACTACATAACGTTATGCGATATATCGTAATGCTACATAACGTTATACGTTATATCGTAAAGCTACATAACGTTATACGTAATATCGTAATACTACATTACGTTATACGTTATAACGTATTACCATATAACGTTATACGTTATAACGTAATACTACATAATATTATACGTTATAGCGTACTACTACATAACGTTATACGTTATAACGTGAAGCTACATAACGATATACGTTATAGCGTAATACTACATAACGTTATACATTATATCGTAATGCTACATAACGTTATACGTTATGTCGTAAAGATACATAACGTTATTCGTTATATCGTAATGGTACATAACGTTACACGTTCTAATGTAATGCCACATAACGTTATTCGTTATATCGTAAAGCCACATAACGTTATACGTTATATCGTAATGCTACATAACGTTATACGTTCTAATGTAGTGCTACATAACGTTATACGTTATAACGTAATACTACATAACGTTATACGTTATAACGTACTACTACATAACGTTATACGTTATATCGTAAAGCCACATAACGTTATACGTTATATCGTAATGCTACATAACGTTATACGTTCT
>NW_025218725.1:0-1038 GCF_014825855.1 Bombus pyrosoma | reverse complement strand
TATACGTTATATCGTAATACTACATATCGTTATACGTTATAACATAATAGTACATAACGTTATACGCTATAACCTAATGCTACTTAACGTTATATGTTATATCGTAATACTACGTAACGTTATACATTATAACGCAATAGTACATAACTTTATCCGTTATAACATAATTGTACATAACGTTATACGTTATAATCTAATGCTACATAACGATATGCGTTATATCGTAATACTACATAACGTTATGCGTTATAGCATAATAGTACATAACGTTATACCTTATAACCTAATGCTACATAACGTTATACGTTATATCGTAATACAACATAACGTTATACGTTATAACACAATATTACATAACGTTATACGTTATAACATAATGGGTCATAACGTTATACGTTATAACCTAATGCTACATAACGTTATACGTTATATCGTGATACTACATAACGTTATACGTTATAGCACAATAGTACATAACGTTATACGTTATAACACAATAGTACATAACGTTATACGTTATAACACAATAGTACATAACGTTATACGTTATAGCGTAATACTATATATCGCTATACGTCATAACGTAATACTACATAACGTTATACGTCGTAACGTAGTACTACATAACGTTATACGTCGTAACGTAGTACTACATAACATTATACGTCATAACGTAATACTACATAGCGTTATACGTTATATCGTAATACCGCATAACGTTATCCGTTATAACGTAATAGTACATAACGTTAAACAATACAACGTAATGCTACATACCGTTATACGTTATAACGTAGTACTACATAACGTTATACGTCATAGTGTAATAGTACATAACGTCATACGTTATAACGTAATGCTACATAACGTTATACGTTATATCGTGATACTATATAACGTTATACGTTATAGCACAATAGTACATAACGTTATACGTTATAACACAATAGTACATAACGTTATACGTTATAACACAATAGTACATAACGTTATCCGTTATAACATAATAGTACATAACGTTATACGTTATAATCTACT
>NW_025218724.1:0-2192 GCF_014825855.1 Bombus pyrosoma | reverse complement strand
TAACGTTATATAGTATTACGTTATAACGTATAACGTTATGTAGCGTTACGATATAACGTATAACGATATGTAGCATTACGATATAACGTATAACGTTATATAGTATTACGTTATAACGTACAACGTTATGTAGAGATACGTTAAAACGTATAACGTTATATAGTATTACGATATAACGGATTACGTTATATGGTAATACGTTATAACGTATAACGATATGTAGTATTACGATATAACTTATAACGTTATGTACTATTACGACATAACGTATAACGTTATGTAGTATTACGATATCGTATATCGTTATATAATATTACCATATACCGTATAAAGCTATGTACTATTACGTTATAGCGTATAACGTTATGTAGTATTACGATATAACGTATAACGATATGTGGTATTACGATATAACGTATAACGTTATATGGTAATACGTTATAACGTATAAAGATACGTAGTATTACGATATAACGTATAACGATATGTAGTATTACAATATGACGCATAACGTTATATGGTATTACGATATTGACGCATAACGATATGTAGTGTTACGATGTAACGTTTAACGTTATGTAGCATTACGTTATAGCGTATAACGTTATGCAGTACTACGATATAACGTATAACGTTATATAGTATTACGTTATAACGTATAACGTTATGTAGTGATACGCTCCAACGTATAACGTTATGTAGTGATACGTTATAACGTATAACGTTATGTAGCGTTACGATATAACGTATAACGATATGTAGCATTACGATATAACGTATAACGTTATATGGTATTACGATATAACGGATTACGTTATATGGTAATACGTTATAACGTATAACGATATGTAGTATTACGATATAACTTATAACGTTATGTACTATTACGGCATAACGTATAACGTTATGTAGTATTACGATATAACGGATAACGTTATATGGTAATACGTTATAACGTATAACGATATGTAGCATTACGATATAACGTATAACGTTATGTAGTTTTACGATACAGCATATATCGATATGTAATAATACGTTATAACGTATAACGTTATGTTGTATTACATTATAACGTCTAACGCTATATAGTATTACGATATAACGTATAACGTTATATGGTATTACGATATCACCAATAACGTTACGTAGCATTACGATATAACTTATAACGTTATATAGTATTACGTTATAACGTATAACGTTATGTAGCATTACGATATAACGAAAACGATATGTACTGTTGCGATATAACCGATAACGTTATGCAGCATTACGATATAACGAATAACGATAGGTAGCATTACGATATAACGTATAACGTTATGTAGCATTACGATATAACATATAACGATATGTAGCATTACGATATGACGTATAACGTTATATGGTATTACGATACTACGCATAACGATATGTAGTGTTACGATATAACGTTTAACGTTATGTAGCATTACGATATAACGTATAACGTTATATAGTATTACGATATAACGGATAGCGATATATGGTAATACGTTATAACTTCTAACGATATGTAGTATTACGATATAACGTATAACGATATGTGTTATTACTATATAACGTATAACGTTATATGGTAAACCGTTATAACGTATAAAGATATGTAGTATTACGATATAACGTATAACGATATGTAGTATTACAATATGACGTATAACGTTATATGGTATTACGATATTACGCATAACGATATGTAGTGTTACGATATAACGTTGAACGTTATGTAGCATTACGTTACAGCGTATAACGTTATGCAGTACTACGTTATAACGTATAACGTTATATAGTATTACGTTATAACGTATAACGTTATGTAGTGATACGTTCCAACGTATAACGTTATGTAGTGTTACGTTATAACGTATAACGTTATGTAGCGTTACGATATAACGTATAACGATATGTAGCATTACGATATAACGTATAACGTTATATAGTATTACGTTATAACGTATAACGTTATGTAGAGATACGTTATAACGTATAACGATATGTAGTATTACGATATAACTTATAACGTTATGTACTATTACGACATAACGTATAACGTTATGTAGTATTACGATATAACGTATATCGTTATATAATATTACCATATACCGTATAAAGCTATGTACTATTACGTTATAGCGTATAACGTTATGTAGTACTACGTTATAACATATAAC
>NW_025218723.1:0-1038 GCF_014825855.1 Bombus pyrosoma | reverse complement strand
AATACCATATAGCGTTATACGTTATATCGTAATACCATATAACGTTATACATTATATCATAATACTACTTAACGTTATACTTTATAATGTAATACCATATAACGGTATACGTTATATCGTAATACCATATAACGTTATACGTTATATCGTAATACCATATAACGTTATACGTTATATCATAACAGTATTTAACGATATAATTTATAATGTAATACCACATATCGTTGTACGTTATATCCTAATACTATATAACGTTATACTATATATCATAATACTATATAACGTTATACGTTATATCATAATACTACTTAACGTTATACTTTATAATGTAATACCACATATCGTTATACGTTATGTCGTAATACCATATAACGTTATACGTTATATCGTAATACTATATAACGTTATACGTTATATCGTAATACTATATAACGTTATACGTTATATCATAATACTATATAACGTTATACGTTATATCCTAATACTACTTAACGTTATAATTTATAATGTAATACCACAAATCGTTATACGTTATGTCGTAATACCATATAACGTTATACGTTATATCGTAATACTATATAACGTTATAATTTATAATGTAATACCACATATCGTTATACGTTATGTCGTAATACCATTTAACGTTATACGTTATATCGTAATACTATATAACGTTATACGTTATATCATAATACTATATAACTTTATACGTTATATCATAATACTATATAACGTTATACGATATAACGTAATACCACATATCGTTATACGTTTTATCGTAATACCATATAACGTTATACGTTATATCCTAATACTATATAACGTTATACTATATATCATAATACTATATAACGTTATACGTTATATCATAATACTATATAACGTTATACGTTATATCATAATATTATATAACGTTATACGTTATAACGTAATACCACATATCGTTATACGTTTTATCGTAATACCATATAACGTTATACGTTATATCGTAATACTATATAACGTTATAATTTATAATGTAATACCACATATCGTTAT
>NW_025218722.1:0-1038 GCF_014825855.1 Bombus pyrosoma | reverse complement strand
ACATAACGATATACGTTATATCGTAATGCTACATAACGTTATAGGGTATATCGTAATGCTACATAACGTTATACGTTATAACGTATAAATACATATCGTTATATGTTATATCGTAATACCATATAACGTTATACGTTATATCGTAATACCATATAACGTAATACGTTACAACGTAGTACTACATATCGTTATACGTTATTTCGTAGTACCATATAACGTTATACGTTATATCGTAATACCATATACGTTATACGTTATAACGTAATTCTACATAACGTCGTACGTTATATCGTAATGCTACATAACGTTATACGTTATATCGTGATACTATATATCGTTATACGTTATATCGTAATACCATATAACGTTATACGTTATATCGGAATACTACATATCGTTGTACGTTGTATCGTAATACCATATAATGTTATACGTTACAACGTAATACTACACAACGTTATACGTTATATCGTAATGCGACATAACGTTATACGTTATATCGTAATGCTACATAACGTTATACGTTATAACGTAACATAACATATCGTTATACGTTATATCGTAGTACCATATAACCTTATACGTTATAACGTAACACTACATATCGTAATACGTTATGTCGTAGTAAAATATAACGTTATACGTAATATCGTATTACTATATAACGTTATTCGTTATAACGTAATTCTACATAACGTTATACGTTATATCGTTATGCTACATAATGTTATACGTTATATCGTAATGCTACATAACGTTATACGTTATATCGTAATGCTACATAACGTTATACGTTATATCGTAATGCTACATAACGTTAAACGTTATATCGTAATACAATATATCGTTATACGTTATAACGTAATACTACATAACGTTATACGTTATATCGTAATGCTTCATAACGTTATACGTTATATCACAAGACAACAAATCGTTATACGTCATATCGTAATACAATATAACGTAATACGTTATAACGTAGTACTACATATCGTAATACGTTATGTCGTAGTAAAATATAACGTTATACGTTAT
>NW_025218721.1:0-1039 GCF_014825855.1 Bombus pyrosoma | reverse complement strand
ACTATACTATTGAAGGTATCTCCGCTGCTATTGGTGATGTGTCGATAATTCTATGCGCGTTATATACCTCATAAGCTGCCAAATACAGAGCATGGCATCCAGTTGGCGCTATGTCATGTGTGGTCTAGGTCAAATCCCGCGTATTTGCACTTTTTCATATTCAGAATTCAGCATTCAATTGTACTTTTCTCAGCTGCTAATGGTCATATGTCGGAATTTCGATGAGCGTCATGCTCCATGCTGTCAAATACATGACGTGCTGACATCCTGTTCGTCCTACGTCAACCTTCGGCGCTGACAAATCCAGCGTATTTACAGTTTTGGATATTCGGGCTTCAACATTCAATTGAACGTATCTCCGCTGCTATTGTTGATATGTCGACAATTCGATGCGCGTTATTCACCTCATATGCTACCAAATACAGAGCACGGTTTGAGCTATGTCAATTCTGGGCTCTGCAAAATTCCGCCGGGTTGCACGTTTGCATATTGAGGCTTGTATATTCAATAGAACGAATCTGCGATGCCATTCGAGGTATGACTACAATTCACTGCGCGTTATACTCCACATTTGCCGCCAAATACAGAGCACGACATCCGGCATGAGCTATGTCAACTCTGGTCTACGTCTAGACCAGCGTATTTTCAGTTTTGCATATTCAAGCATGAATATTCATCTGAACATATCTAACATGCTATTGGTGATATGTCGACAATTCTATGCTCGTTATACTTCACATATGCTGCCAAATACTGGGCGCTTCATCCGGTTTGCGCTGTGTCAATTCTCTCCTAGGTCAAGACCAGCGTATTTCCAGTTTTGCAGATTCAAGCTTGTACATTCATTTGAACGTATCTCCGCTGCTACTGGTGATATGTCGATAATTCGATGCGCGTTATTCCTCACATTTGCTGCCAAATGTTGAGCACTACATCCGGTTTGCGCTTTGTCAAGTCTGGTCCAAGTAAAGACCAGCGTAGTACCAGTTTTGCATATTCAAGCTTGAATATTCAATTGAACGTACCTCCGCTGCTTTTC
>NW_025218720.1:0-1039 GCF_014825855.1 Bombus pyrosoma | reverse complement strand
TTATACGTTATATCGTAATACCACATATCCTTATACGTTATAACGTAGTACTATATAACGGTATACGTCATATCGTAACACCACATAACGTTATACGTTATATCGTATTACCACATAACGTTATACGTTATATCCTAATACTATATTACGTTATATGTTATATCGTAGTACCACATAACGTTATACGTTATAACGTAATGCTATATAACGTTATACGTTATATCCTGATACTACGTTACGTTATACGTCATATCGTAATACCACATAACGTTATACGTTATAACGTAATACTATATAACGTTACACGTCATATCGTAACACCACATAACGTTATACGTTATATCGTAATACCAGATATCCTTATACATTATAACGTAATGCTATATAACGTTATACGTCATATCGTAATACCACATAACTTTATACGTTATATCGTATTGCTATATGACGTTATACGTCATATCCTAATACTACATTACGTTATACGCCATATCGTTATACCACATAACGTTATACGTTATAGCGTAATAGTATATAACGGTATACGTCATATCGTAACACCACATAACGTTATACGTTATAACGTAATACTATATAACGTTATACGTCATATCGTATCACCACATAAAGTTATACGTTATAACGTAATACTATATTACGTTATACGTTATATCGTAGTACCACATAACGTTATACGTTATAACGTAATACTATATAACGTTATACGTTATATCCTGATACTACATTACGTTATACGTCATATCGTAATACCACATATCGTTATACATTATAACGTAATGCTATATAACGTTATACGTCATATCGTAATACCACATAACTTTATACGTTATAACGTAACACTGTATAACGTTATACGTCATATCGTAACATCACATAACGTTATACGTTATAACGTAATATTATATAACGTTATTTGTCATATCGTAACACCACATAACGTTATACGTCATATTGTAATACCACACAACGTTATGCGTTATATCCTAATACTACATTACGTTATACGTTATATCCTAAT
>NW_025218719.1:0-1039 GCF_014825855.1 Bombus pyrosoma | reverse complement strand
ATGCTATATAACGTTATACGTTATAACATATATCTACATAGCGTTATACGTTATAACGTAATGCTACTTAACGTTATACGTTACATCCTAATATCATATAACGTCATACGTTATAACGTAATACCATATAACGTTATACGTTATAACGTAATGCTACATAACGTTATACGTTATATCGTAATGCTACATAACGTTATACATTACATCCTAATACCATATAACATTATACGTTATAACGTAATGCTACATAACGTTATACGTTATATCGTAATACTACATATCGTTATATGTTATAACGTAATACTACATAACGATAAACGTTGTATCATAATGCTACATAACGTTTTACGTTATAACATATATCTACATAACGTTATACGTTACATCCTAATACTATATAACATTATACGTTATAACGTAATGCTACATAACGTTATACGTTATATCGTAATACTACATATCGTTATATGTTATAACGTAATACTACATAACGTTAAACGTTGTATCGTAATGCTACATAACGTCTTACGTTATAACATATATCTACATAACGTTATACGTTATAACGTAATATTACATAACGTTATACGTTGTATCGTAATGCTACATAACGTTATACGTTATGTCCTAATACCATATAACGTTATACGTTATAACGTAATACTATATAACGTTATACCTTGTATCGTAACACTATATAACGTTATAAGTTATAACATTTATCTACATATCGTTATACGTTATAGTGTAATGATACATAACGTTATACGTTATAACATATATCTACATAGCGTTATACGTTATAACGTAATGCTATATAACGATTTACGTTATAACATTTATCTACATAACGTTATACGTTATAACGTAATGCTACATAACGTTATACGTTATAACATATATCTACATAGCGTTATACGTTATAACGTAATGCTACATAACGTTATACGTTACATAGTAATACCATATAACGTCATACGTTATAACATAATACTATATAACGTTATACATTATAACGTAATGCTACATAACGTTATAA
>NW_025218718.1:0-1039 GCF_014825855.1 Bombus pyrosoma | reverse complement strand
CATAACGTTATACGTTATAACGTAATACTACATAACGTTATACGTTATACCCTAATGCTACATAACGTTATACGTTATACCGTAATGCTACATAACTCTATACGTTATAACGCAATGCTATATAACGTTATACGTTATACCGTAATGCTACATAACGTTAATCGTTATAACGTAATACTACATAACGTTATACGTTATAACGTAATACTATATAACGTTATACGTTATTCCGTAATGCTACATAACGATATACGTTATACTGTAATGCTACATAACGTTATACGTTATAACGTAATACTACATAACGTTATACGCTATAACGTAACACTATATAACGTTATACGTTACAACGCAATAATACATAACGTTATACGTTATAACGTAATACTACATAACGTTATACGTTATATCCTAATGCTACATAACGTTATACGTTATAACGTAATGCTACATAACGTTATACGTTATACCGTAATGCTACATAGCGTTATTCGTTATACCGTAATACTACATAACCTTATACGTTATAACGTAATACTATATAACGATATACGTTATAACGCAATGTTATATAACGATATACGTCATAACGCGAAGCTATATAACGTAATAATACATAACGTTATACGTTATATTGTAATGCTACATAACGTTAAACGTTATACCGTAATGGTACATAACGTTATACGTTACAACGTAATACTATATAACGTTATGCGTTATAACGCAATGCTATATAACGATATACGTCATAACGCGATGCTATATAACGTTATACGTTATAACGTAATACTATATAACGACATACGTTATAACGTAATGCTATATAACGTTATACGATATAACGTAATACTATATAACGTTATACGTTATACCGTAATGCTACATAACGTTATACGTTATAACGTAATACTACATAACGTAATACGTTATACCGTAATGCTACATAGCGTTATTCGTTATAACGTAAAACTACATAACGTAATACGTTATACCGTAATGCTACATAGCGTTATTCGTTATACCGTAATACTACATA
>NW_025218717.1:0-1039 GCF_014825855.1 Bombus pyrosoma | reverse complement strand
TATATGGTAATACGTTATACCGTATAACGTTATGTAGTATTACAATATAACGTATAACGTTATGTAGTATTACGTTATAGCGTATAACGTTATGCAGCTTTACGATATAACGTATAACGTTATGTAGCATTACGTCATAATGTATAACGTCATGTAGTATTACGTTATAACGTATAACGTTATGTAGCATTACGTTTTAACGTATAACGTTATGTAGTATTACGTTATAACGTATAACGTTATGTAGCATTACGATATAACGTATAACGTTATGTAGCATTACGTTATACCGTATATCGTTATGTTGCTTTACGTTATAACGTATAACGTTATGTAGCATTACGATATAACATATAACGTTATGTGGCATTACGTCATAATGTATAACGTCATGTAGTATTACGTTATAACGTATAACGTTATGTAGCATTACATTAGAACGTATAACGTTACGTCGCATTACGATATAACGCATAACGTTATGTAGCATTACGTTTTAACGTATAACGTTATGTAGTATTACGTTATAACGTATAACGTTATGTAGCATTACGATATAACGTATAACGTTATGTAGCATTACGTTATAACGTAGAACCTTACGTAGCATTACGTTATAACGTATAACGTTATGTTGCTTTACGTTATAACGTATAACGTTATATGGTAATACGTTATAACGTATAACGTTATGTAGTATTACGACATAACGTATAACGTTATGTAGTATTACGTTATAGCGTATAACGTTATGCAGCTTTACGATATAACGTATAACGTTATGTAGCATTACGTCATAATGTATAACGTCATGTAGTATTACGTTATAACGTATAACGTTATGTAGCATTACGATATAACGTATAACGTTATGTAGCATTGCGTTATAACGTATAACCTTATGTAGTACAACGTTATAACGTATAACGCTATGTAGTAATTCGTTGTAACGTATAACGTTATATGGTAATACGTTATAACGTATAACGTTATGTAGTATTACGATATAACGTATAACGTTATGTAGTATTACGTTATA
>NW_025218716.1:0-1039 GCF_014825855.1 Bombus pyrosoma | reverse complement strand
GTCATATCATAATACCACATGACGTTATGCGTTATAACGTAATACTATGTAACTTTATACGTCATATCGTAAAACCACATAACGTTATACGTTATATCGTATTGCTATATGACGTTATACGTTATATTCTAATACTACATTACGTTATACGTCATATCGTAATACCACATAACGTTATACGTTATAACGTAATACTATATAACGTTATACGTCATGTCGTAAAGCCGCACAGCGTTATACGTTATATCGTATTGCTATATGACGTTATACGTTATATCCTAATACTACATTACGGTATACGTCATATCGTACTACCACATAACGTTGTACGTTATATCGTACTACCACATAACGTTATACGTCATATCGTAATACTATGTTACGTTGTACATCATATCGTAACACCACATAGCGTTATACGTTACATCGTATTGCTATACGACGATATACGTCATATAGTAACACCACATAGCCTTGTACGTTATATGGTAGTACCATATAACGTTATATGTTTTATCGTATTGCTATATGACGTTATACGTTATATTCTAATACTACATTACTTTATACGTCATATCGTAATACCACATAACGTTATACATTATAACGTAACAACTTATAAAGTTATTCGTCATATCGTAACACCACATAACGTTATACGTTATATCGTAACACCACGTAACGTTATACGTTATAACCAAATACTACATTACGTTATACGTCATATCGTAATACCACATAACGTTATACGTTATATCCTAATACTACATTACGATATGCGTCATATCATATTACCACATGACGTTATGCGTTATAACGTAATACTATGTAACGTTATAAGTCATATCGTAACACCACATAGCGTTATACGTTATATCGTATTGCTATATGACGTTATACGTCATATCGTAACACCACATAACGTTATACGTTATATCGTATTGCTATATGACGTTATACGTTATATCGTAATACCACATAACGTTATACGTTATAACGTAATACTATATAACGTTATACGTCATATCGTAACACCACT
>NW_025218715.1:0-1039 GCF_014825855.1 Bombus pyrosoma | reverse complement strand
CGTTATGTAGTATTACGGTATAACGTATAACGTTATGTAGCATGACCATATAACGTATGTCGTTATATAGCAATAAGTTATAACGTATAGCGTTATATAGTATTACGTTATAACGTATAACGTTATGTATTATTGAGTTGTAACGTATAACGTTTTATAGCATTACGTTATAACGTATAACGTTGTATAGTATTACGTTGTAACGTATAACGTTGAGTAGCATCACGATAAAACGTATAACGTTATATAGCATTACGTTATAATGTATAACGTTATATAGTATTACGTTATAACGTATAACGACATGTAGCATCGCGATATAACGTATAACGTTATATAGTATTACGTTATAACGTATAACGACATGTAGCATCGCGATATAACGTATAACGTTATATAGTATTACGTTATAACGTATAACGTTATATAGTATTACTTCATAACGTATAACGTTATATAGCATTTCGTTATAACGCATAACGTTATATAGTATTACGTTATAACGTATAACGATATGTAGCATCACGATATAATGTATAACGTTATATAGCATTACGTCATAACGTATAACCTTATTTAGTATTACGTTATAACGTATATAGCTATATAGTATTACTTCATAATGTTTAGCGTTATGTAGCATTATGATTTAACGTATAACGTTATTTAGCCTTACGATATAACGTATAACGTTATGTAGCATCGCGATATAACGTATAACGTTATACATTATTACGTTATAACGTCCAACGTTATGTAATATTACGTTATAACGTGTATCGTTATGTAGTATTACGGCATAACGTATAACGTTATGTAGCATTACGATATAACGTATATCGTTATATAGCATTACGTTATAATGTATAACGTTATATAGTATTACGTTATAACGTATAACGATATGTAGCATCGCGATATAACGTATAACGTTATATAGTATTACGTTATAACGTATAACGTTATATAGTATTACTTCATAACGTATAACGTTATGTAGCATTATGATATAACGTATAACGTTATATAGCCTTACGAT
>NW_025218714.1:0-1039 GCF_014825855.1 Bombus pyrosoma | reverse complement strand
TATATCGTAATGCTACATAAGGTTATACGTTATGACGTAATATTACATAACGTAATTCGTTATATCGTAATACTACGTAGCGTTATACGTCATAACGTATTACTACATAACGATATACGTTATATAGTAATGATACATAACGTTATACGTGATATCGTAATGCTACATATCGTTATACGTTATATCGTAATACTACATATCGTTATACGTCATAACGTATTACTACATAACGTTATACGTTATATCGTAAAGATACATAACGTTATACGTGATATCGTAATGCTACATAACGTTATGCGTGATATCGTAATGCTACATATCGTTATACGTTATATCGTAATGATACATAACGTTATACGTTATATCGTAATGCTACATAACGTAATACGTTATATAATAATGCTATATAACGTTATAAGTTATATCGTAATGCTACATAACGTAATACGTTATATCATAATGCTACATAACGTTATACTTTATATCGTAATGATACATAACGTTATACGTTATATCGTAATGATACATAACGTGATACGTGATATCGTAATGCTACATAACGTTATACGTTATATCGTAATGATACATAACGTCATACGTTATATCGTAATGCTACAGAACGTAATACGTTATATCATAATGCTACATAACGTTATACGTTATATCGTCATGCTACATAACGTTATATGTTATATCGTAATGATACATAACGTTATACGTTATATCGTAATGATACATAACGTTATACGTGATATCGTAATGCTACATAACGTTATACGTCATAACGTATTACTACATAACGTTATACGTTATATCGTAATGATACATAACGTTATACGAGATATCGTAATGCTACATATCGTTATACGTTATATCGTAATGATACGTAACGTTATACGTTACATCGTAATGCTACATAACGTTATACGTTATATCGTAATACTACATAACGTTATACGTTATATCGTAATGCTACATAGCGTTATACGTTATATCGTAATAATACATAGCGTTATACGTCACAACGTATTGCTACGTA
>NW_025218713.1:0-2193 GCF_014825855.1 Bombus pyrosoma | reverse complement strand
AGATAACGTTATACGTTATATCGTAATACTACATATCGTTATACGTTATATCGTAATACTACATATCGTATTACGTTATATCGTAACAGTGCATATCGTTTTCGTTATATCGTAATGCTACATAACGTTATACGTTATAACGTACTATTATATATCGTTATATGCTATATCGTAACAGTACATAACGTTTTCGTTATATCGTAATGCTACATAACGTTATACGTTATAACGCAGTACTACATAACGCTATAAGCTATAACGGAATGCTACATATCGTTATACGTTATATCGTAATACTACATATCGTCATACGTTATATCGTAACAGTGCATATCGTTTTCGTTATATCGTAATGCTACATAACGTTATACGTTATAACGTAATACTACATATCGTTATACGTTATAACGTACTACCATATAACGTTATACGTTGGAACATAGTACTACATAACGTTATACGTTGTATCGTAATGCTACATAACTTTATACGTCATATCGTAATGCTACATAACGTTATCCGTTATATCGTAATACTATATAACGTTATACGTTACAACGTAACACTGCATAACGTTATACGTTATATCGCAATGCTACATAACATTATACGTTATATCATAATACTACATAACGTTATACGTTATATCGTAAAGACACATATCGTTTTCGTTATATCGTAATACTATATAACGTTATACGTTATAACGTAGTACTACATAACGCTATACGCTATAACGTAATGCTAGATAACGTTATACGTTATATCGCAATACTACATATCGTTATACGTTATAACGTATTACCATACAACGTTATACGTTATATCGTAATACTACATAACGTTATACGTTATGTCGTAATAGTACATAATGTTATAAGTTATACCGTAATACTACATATCGTTATACGTTATATCGTAATGCTACATAACGTTACACGTTATAAGCAAATATTACATAACGTTATACGTTATATCGTAATACTACACATAGTTATACGTTATATCGCAATACTAAATAACATTGTACGTTGGAACGTAGTACTACATAACGTTATCCGTATTATTACATATCGTTATATGCCATATCGTAAAACTACACAAGGTTATACGTTATATCGTAATACCACATATCGTTTTACGTTATATCGTAATACTATATAACGTTATACGTTATAACGTAATACTATAAAACGTTATACGTTATATCGTAATGCTACATTACATTATACGTTATATTGTAATACTAGACATCGTTATACGTTATATCGTAACAGTACATATCGCCCTCGTTATATCGTAATGCTACATAACGTTATACGTTATAACGTAATACTACATCACGTTATCCGTTATAACGTATTATTACATATCGTTATATGCTATATCGTAAAACTACATAACGTTATACGTTATATCGTAATACCAAATATCTTTATACGGTATATCGTAACACTACATAACGTTATACGTTATAACGTAATACTACACATCGTTATACGTTATATCGCAGTACGAAATAACATTATACTTTGGAACGTAGTACAACATAACGTTATCCGTTATAACGTATTATTACATATCGTTATATGCTATATCGTAAAACAACATAATGTTATAAGTTATATCGTAATACTACATAACGTTATATGCTATAACGTAATACTATATAACACTATACGTTATATCGTAATGCTACATTACATTATATGTTATAACGTAATACTATATAACGTTATACGTTATGTCGTAATAATACATAACGTTATAAGTTATATCGTAATACTACATATCGTTATACGTTATAACGTATTACCACATAACGTTATCCGTTATATCGTAATACTATATAACGTTATACCTTGGAACATAGTACTACATAACGTTATCCGTTATAACGTATTATTACATATCGTCATATGCTATATCGTAAAACTACATAACGTTATACGTTATATCGTAATACTAGATACCGTTATACGTTGGAACGTAGTACTACATAACGTTATACGTTATATCGTAATACCACATATCGCTATACGTTATATCGTAATACTACATATCGTTGTACGTTATATCGTAATACTATATAACGTTATACGTTATATCGTAATACTATATAGCATTACAGGTTATAATGTAATACTACATAACGTTATACGTTATAACGTATTATTACATATCGTTATATGC
>NW_025218712.1:0-1039 GCF_014825855.1 Bombus pyrosoma | reverse complement strand
ATAACGTTTTACGTTATAACGCGATACTACATAACGTTATACACTATAACGTAATTCTGCATAACGTTATACGTTATAACGTAATACTACATATTGTTATACGTTATATCGTAGTACCATATAACGTTATACGTTATGTTGTAATACTATATAACGTTGTACGCTATAACGTAACACTACATAACGTTATACGTTATATTGTAATACTACATATCGTTATACGTTATATCGTAGTACCATATAACGTTATACGTTACATCGTAATACTATATATCGTTATACGTTTTAACGTAACACTACATAACGTTATACGCTATAACGTAATACCACATAACGTTATACACTGTATCGTAATGCTACATAACGTTATGCGTTACATCGTAATCCGATATAACGTTTTACGTTATAACGCTATACTACATAACGTTATACGCTATAACGTAATTCTGCATAACGTTATACGTTATATCGTAATTCTGCATAACGTTATACGTTATAACGTAATACTACATATCGTTATACGTTATATCGTGGTACCATATAACGTGATACGTTATTTTGTAATACTATATAGCGTTGTGCGCTGTAACGTAACACTGCATAACGTTATACGTTATATCGCAATACTACATAACGTCACACGCTATAACGTAATGCTACATAACGTTATACGTTATATTGTAATGCTACATAACATTATACGTTATATCGTAATACTATATAGCGTTATACGTTGTTAGGTAATACTACATTACGTTATACGTTATATCGTAATACTACATACCGTTATACGTTATATCGTAATACTATATATCGTTATACGTTTTAACGTAAAACTAATTAACGTTATACGTTATAACGTAATACTACATAACGTTATACCCCATAACGTAATGCTACATGACGTTATACGTTATATCGTAATGCTACATAACGTTATACGTTATATCGTAATACTATATAGCGTTATACGTTGTTACGTAATACTACATTACGTTATACGTTATATAGTAATACTACATATCTTTATATGTTATAT
>NW_025218711.1:0-1039 GCF_014825855.1 Bombus pyrosoma | reverse complement strand
TATTACTACATATCGTTATACGCTATATCGTAATACCATTTAACGTTATACGTTATAACGTAGTACTACATATCGTAATACGTTATGTCGTAGTAAAATATAACGTTATACGTTATATCGTATTACTATATAACGTTATTCGTTATAACGTAATTCTACATAACGTTATACGTTATATCGTAATGCTACATAATGTTATGCGTTATATCGTAATACTACGTATCGTTATACGTTATATCGTAATGCTACATACCGTTATACGTTATAACGTAACACTACATATCGTTATACGTTATATCGTAGTACCATACAACGTTATACGTTATATCGTAATACTATATAACGTTAAACGTTATAACGTAACACTACATATCTTTTTACGTTATGTCGTAGTAAAATATAACGTTATACGTTATATCGTAATGCTACATAATGTTATACGTTGTATCGTAATACTACGTATCGTTATACGTTATATCGTAATAACATATAACGTTATACGTTATATCGTAATACTACATACCGTTGTACGTTATATCGTAATACCATATAATGTTATACATTACAAAGTAATACTACATAACGTTATACGTTATATCGCAATGCTACATAAGGTTATACGTTATATCGTAATACTACATATCGTTATACGTTATATCATATTACCTTATAATGTTATACGTTATATCGTAATCCTACATAACGTTATACGTTGTAACGTATTACTACATATCGTTATACGCTATATCGTAATACCATATAACGTTATACGTTATAACGTTGTACTACATATCGTAATACGTTATGTCGTAGTAAAATATAACGTTATACGTTATATCGTATTACTATATAACGTTATTCGTTATAACGTAATTCTACATAACGTTATACGTTATATCGTAATGCTACATAATGTTATACGTCATATCGTAATACTATGTAACGTTATACGTTATATCGTAATGCTGCATAACGTTATGCGTCATATCGTAATACTACATATCGTTATACGTTATATCGTAAGACAACATATCGTTAT
>NW_025218710.1:0-1039 GCF_014825855.1 Bombus pyrosoma | reverse complement strand
CGTTATAACGTAATGCTACATAACGTTATACGTTGTAAGCTAATAGTATATAACGTTATACGTTATAAAGTAATGCTACATAACGTAATACGTTATATCGTAATACCACATAACGTTATACGTTATAACGTAATGCTATATTACGTTATACGCTATGACGTAATACTACATAACGTTATACGTTATAAGATAATAGTATATAACGTTATACGTTATATAGTAATACTACATAACGTAATACGATATATCGTAATAACACATACCGTTTTACGTTATAACGTAATACCATATTACGTTATACGCTATGACGTAATACTACATAACGTTATACGTTATAGGATAATAGTATATAACGTTATACGTTATATAGTAATACTACATAACGTAATACGTTATATCCTAATAACACATACCGTTATACGTTATAACGTAATACCATATAACGTTATAAGCTATAAGCTAATAGTATATAGCGTCATACGTTATAATGTATTACTATATAACGTTATACGTTACAAGCAAATAGTATATCTCGTTATGCGTTATAATGTAAAACTACATAACGTAATATGTTATATCGTAGAAACACATAACGTTATACGTTATAACGTAATGCTACATAACGTTATAGGCTATAACGTAATACTACATAACGTTATACGTTATAAGATAATAGTACATAACGTTATACGTTATAATGTAATACTACATAACGTAATACCTTATATCGTAATACCACATAACGTTATACGTTATAACGTAATGCTATATAACGTTATACGCTATAACGTAATACTACATAACGTTATACGTTATAAGCTAATAGTATATAACGTTATTCGTTATAATGTAATACTACATGAGGTAATACGTTATATCGTAATACCACATACCGTTATACGTTATAATGTAATGCTATATAACGTTATACGTTATAACGTAATACTATATAATGTTATACGTCATAAGCTAATAGTATATAACGTTATACGTTATAATGTGATACTACGTAACGTAATACGTTATATCGTAATACCAC
>NW_025218709.1:0-1040 GCF_014825855.1 Bombus pyrosoma | reverse complement strand
ATGTTGGCATTTCGATGCGCGTGACACTTCACAAATGGTGCCAAATACAGAGCGCGTTCTTCCCGTTTGCGCTACGTCAACTCTGGTCTAGGTTAAGACCAGCGCATTTCTAGTTTTTCATATTCATGCTTGAATATTCATTTGGACGTATCTCCACTGCATTTGTTGATATGTCGATAATTCGACGCGCGTTATACTTGACATATGCTGCCAAATACAGGGCGCGACATCTGTTTTGCGCTACGTCAACTCTGGTCTAGGTCAAGATCAGCGTATTTCCACTTATGCATATTCAAGCTTGCATATTCATATGAACGTATCATAGCAGATATCGGTGATATGCGGAAAATTCGATGCGCTATATACTCCCAATATGATGCGAAATACGTGGAGCGACATCGCGTTTGCACTCTGCCAAATCCGACCACTGCCAAATCCTGCGTATTAGCAGTATTGCACATTCGGTCTTCAATATTCATTTGAAAGTATCTCCGCAGCTATTGGCGATATGTGGATAACCTGCCGCGATTTACACTCCCGACTTGCTGCGAAATACGTGGAACGACATCCTGTTTGCCCTACGTCAACTCTGGTCAAAGTCAAGACCAGCATAGTTACAGTTTTGTATATTCAAACATAGATATTGATCTAAACGTATCTTCGCTGCTGTTCGAGACATGTCGACAATTCTGAGCGCGTTATACTCCACATATGCTGCGAAATACGTGGAACGACATCCGGTTTGCGCTATGTCAACTCTTGTGAAGGTTATGACGAGCGTCTTTCCAGTTTTGGATATTCAAGCCTGAATATTCATCTGAACATATCTCCGCTGAATTTGGGTGATATGTCGATAATTCGATACGCTTTATACTCCCCATATGATGCGAAATACGTGGAGCGACATCCGGTTTGCACTCTGTCACATCTGACCTCTGCCAAATCATGCGTGTTTGCAGTATTGCACATTCGGGCTTCAATATTCATCTGAGAGTATCTCCGCTGCTATTGGCGGTATGTTGATAATTTGCCGCGATTTA
>NW_025218708.1:0-1040 GCF_014825855.1 Bombus pyrosoma | reverse complement strand
ACTACGATATAACGCATAACGATATGTAGTATTACGTTATAACGTATAACGTTATGTAGAATTCCGTCATAACGTATAACGTTATATAGTAATACCATATAACGTATAATGTTATGCAGAATTACGTTATAACGTATAACGTTATATAGTAATACGATATAACGTATAACGTTATATGGTACTACGATACAACGTATAACGATATGTAGTATTACGATATAACGTATAACGTAAGGTAGTATCACGTAACGACGTATAACGCTATATAGTATTACGATATAACGTATAACGTTATGTAGCATTACGATATAACGTATAACGTTATGTAGCATTACGTTATAGCGTATAACGTTATGTAGTACTACGAAGCATCGTATAAGGCTATATAGGATTACGATATAACGTATAACGATATGTGGTATTACGATATAACGTATAACGTTATGTAGTGTTACGTTATAACGTATAACGATATGTAGTATTACCTTATAACGTATAACGTTATGTAGTATAACGTTACAACGTAAAACATTATATAGTATTACGATATAACGTATAACGTTATGTAGCATTACGTTATAGCGTATAACGTTATGTAGTATCGCGTTATAACGTAAAACGTTATATAGTAATACGATATAACGTATAACGTTATATGGTACTACGATATAACGTATAACGATATGTAGTATTACGTCATAACGTATAACGTTATGTAGTGTTACGTTAAAATGTATAACGATATATAGTATTACGATATAACATATAACGTTATATGGTACTACTATATAACGTATAACGATATGTAGTATTACGATATAACATATAACGATATGTAGTATTACGATATAACATATAACGTAATGTAGTATTACGTAACAACGTATAACGCTATATAGTATTACGATATAACGTATAACGTTATGTAGCATTACGATATAACGTATAACGTCATGTAGCATTACGTTATGGGGTATAACGTTATGAAGTATTACGTTATAACGTATAACGTTAAGTAGTGTTACGTTAAAACGTATAAC
>NW_025218707.1:0-1040 GCF_014825855.1 Bombus pyrosoma | reverse complement strand
TAACGTATAACGATATGTAGTATTACGATATAACTTATAACATTATGTACTATTACGACATAACGTATAACGTTATGTAGTACTACGTTTCCGACGTATAACGTTATGTAGTATTACGATATATCGTATAACGATATGTAGTAATACGGTATGACGTATAACGATATGTGGTATTACGATATAACGTATAACGTTATATAGTATTACGATATAACGGATAACGTTATATGGTAATACGTTATAACGTACAACGATATGCAGTATTACGATATAACGTATAACGTTATATAGTATTACGATATAACGGATAACGTTATATGGCAATACGTTATAACGTATAGCGTTATCTAGCATTACGATATAACGTATAACGTTATGTAGTTTTACGATATAGCATATAACGATATATAATAGTACGTTATAACGTATAACGTTATGTAGCATTACGATATAACGTATAACGCTATATAGTATTACGATATAACGGATAACGACACATGGTAATACGTTATAACGTCTAACGATTTGTAGTATTACGATATAACGTATAACGACATTTGGTATTACGATATAACGTATAACGTTATATGGTAATACGTTATAACGTATAACGATATGTAATATGACGATATAACGTATAACGTTATCTATCATTACGATATAACGTATAACGCTATGTAGTTTTACGATATAGCATATAACGATATGTAATAATACGTTATAACGTATAACGTTATGTGGTATTACATTATAACGTGTAACGCTATATAGTATTACGATATAACGTATAACGTTATGTAGCATTACGATATAACGTATAACGATATCTAGTATTACGATGTAACGTATAATGTAATGTAGCATTACGATATAACGTATAACGTTATATAGTATTACGTTATACCGTATAACGTTATGTAGTGTTACGTTATAACGTATAACGATATGTGATATTACGATATAACGTACAACGTTATATGGTAATACGTTATAACGTATAACGTTATGTAGTTTTACGATACAGCATATAACGATATGTA
>NW_025218706.1:0-1040 GCF_014825855.1 Bombus pyrosoma | reverse complement strand
CATAGTATTACGTTATAAGGTATAACGATATGTAGCATTACGTTATAACGTATAACGTTATATACTGTTACGATATAGCGTATAACGTTATGTAGCTATACGTTATAACGTATAACGTTATATAGTATTACGTTATAACGTATAACGTTATGTAGTATTACCATAAAACATATAACGATATGTAGCATTACGTTATAATGTATAACGTTATGTAGTTTTACGATATAACGTATAACGTTATATACTGTTACGATATAACGTATAACGTTATATAGTAATACGTTATAACGTATAACGTTATGTAGTATTACGATATAACGTATAACGTTATGTAGTATTACGTTATAACGTATAACGTTATGTAGTATTACGTTATAACGTATAACGTTATGTAGTATTACGATAGAACATATAACGTAATGCAGCATTACGTTATAACGTATAACGTTATGTAGTATTACGATAGAACATATAACGTAATGTAGCATTACGTTATAACGTATATCGATATATACTATTACGTTATAACGTATAACGTTATATACTGTTACGATATAACATATAACGTTATGTAGCATTACGTTATTACGTATAACGTTATATAGTATTACGTTATAACGTATAAAGTTATATACTATTACGTTATAACGTATAACGTTATGTGGCATTGCGTTATAACGTATAACGTTATGTGGTATTACGATATAACATATAACGTTATGTAGCGTAACGTTATAACATACAACGTTATATGGTAATACGTTATAACGTATAACGTGATGTAGTATTACGTTGTAACGTATAACGTTATGTAGCATTACGTTATAACGTGTAACGTTATATACTGCTACGATATAGCGTTATATACTATTACGTTATAACGTATAAAGTTATATACTATTACGTTATAACGTATAACGTTATATAGCAATACGTTATAACGTATAACGTTATATAGTATTACATTATAACGTAAAACGTTATGTAGTATTACGTTATAACGTATAACGTTATATAGCATTGCGTTATAAAGTATAACG
>NW_025218705.1:0-1040 GCF_014825855.1 Bombus pyrosoma | reverse complement strand
ATATGACGATATACGTTATATCCTAATACTACATTACGTTATACCTTATAACGTAATACTATATAACGTTATACCTTATATCGTAATACCACATAAAGTTATACGTTATAACGTAATACCACATAACGTTATACGTTAGAGCGTAACACCTCATAACGTTATACGTTATGTCGTAATACCACACAACGTTATACGTTATATCGTATTGCTATATGACGTTATACGTTATATCCTAATACCAAATTACGTTATACGTCATATCTTAATACCAAACAACGTTATACCTTATATCGTAATACCACATAACGTTATACGTTATATCGTATTGCTATATGACGTTATACGTTATATCCTAATACCAAATTGCGTTATACGTCATATCGTAATACCAAACAACGTTATACGTTATAACGCAATACTATATAACGTTATACGTTATCTCGTAGCGCCACATAACGATATACGTTATATCGTAATAACACATAACGTTATACGTTAGAGCGTAACACCTCATAACGTTATACGTTATATCGTATTGCTATATGACGTTATGCGTTATATCCTAATACTACATTACGTTATAGCTTATAACGTAATACTTTATAATGTTATACGTCACATCGTAATACTAAACAACGTTATACGTTATATCGTAATACCACATGGCGTTATACGTTATATCGTAT
The DNA here is from genome assembly GCF_014825855.1 of Bombus pyrosoma. NCBI lineage: Eukaryota > Metazoa > Arthropoda > Insecta > Hymenoptera > Apidae > Bombus > Bombus pyrosoma. The sequence continues at coordinate 354 of NW_025218705.1, read as the reverse complement.
TGCGATATGACGTTATACGTCATATCGTAATCCGACATAACGTTATATGTTCTGTCGTAATACCACATAACGTTATACGTTATATCGTATTGCTGTATGACGATATACGTTATATCCTAATACTACATTACGATATACGTTATATCGTAATACCACATAACGTTATACCTTATATCGTAATACCACACAACGTTATACGTTATCTCGTATTGCTATATGACGTTATACGTTATATCCTAATACTACATTACGATATACGTTATATCGTAATACCACATAACGTTATACCTTATATCGTAATACCACATAACGTTATACGTTATATCGTATTGCTATATGACGTTATACGTTATA
>NW_025218704.1:0-1040 GCF_014825855.1 Bombus pyrosoma | reverse complement strand
TTACGATATTACGTATAACGATATGTAGCTTTACGTTATAACGTATAACGTTATATGGTAATACGTTATAACGTATAACGTTATGTAGCATTACGTTATACCGTATATCGTTATGTTGCTTTACGTTATAACGTATAACGTTATGTAGCATTACGATATAACGTATAACGTTATGTAGCATTACGTTATAACGTATAACGTTATGTAGTATTACGTTATAGCGTATAACGTTATGCAGCTTTACGATATAGCGGATAACGTTACGTAGCATTACGTCATAATGTATAACGTTATGTAGTATACCGTTATAACGTACAACGCTATTTAGTAATTCGTTGTAACGTATAACGTTATATGGTAATACGTTACAACGTATAACGTTTTATGGTAATACGTTATAACGTATAACGTTATGTAGCATTATATTATACCGTATATCGTTATGTTGCTTTACGTTATAACGTATAACGTTATATGGTAGTACGTTATACCGTATAACGTTATGTAGTATTACGATATAACGTATAACGTTATGTAGTATTACGTTATAGCGTATAACGTTATGCAGCTTTACGATATAACGGATAACGTTACATAGCATTACGTCATAATGTATAACGTTATGTAGTATTACGTTATAACGTATAACGTTATGTAGCATTACGATATAACGTATAACGTTATGTAGCATTACGTTATAACGTATAACGTTATGTAGCATTACGTTATAACGTATAAGGTTATGTAGCATAACGTTATAACGTATAACGTTATGTAGCATTACGTTATAACGTATAACGTTATGTAGCTTTACGTTATAACGTATAACGTTATATGGTAATACGTTATAATGTATAACGTTATGCAGCTTTACGACATAACGTATAACGTTATGCAGCTTTACGACATAACGTATAACGTTATGTAGCATTACGTTATAACGTATAAGGTTATGTAGTATAACGTTATAACGTATAACGTTATGTAGCATTACGTTATAACGTATAACGTTATGTAGCTTTACGTTATAACGTATAACG
>NW_025218703.1:0-1040 GCF_014825855.1 Bombus pyrosoma | reverse complement strand
TATACCTTATATCGTAATACCACATAACGTTATACGTCATATCGTAACACCTCATAACGTTATACGTTATATCGTATTGCTATATGACGATATACGTTATATCCTAATACTACATTACGTTATACCTTATAACGTAATACTATATAACGTTATACCTTATATCGTAATACCACATAAAGTTATACGTTATAACGTAATATCACATAACGTTATACGTTAGAGCGTAACACCTCATAACGTTATACGTTATGTCGTAATACCACATAACGTTATACGTTATTTCTTATTGCTATATGACGTTATACGTTATATCCTAATACTACATTACGATATACGTTATATCTTAATACCACATAACGTTATACCTTATATCGTAATACCACATAACGTTATACGTTATATCATATTGCTATATGACGTTATACGTTATTTCCTAATACCACATTACGTTATACGTCATATCGTAATACCAAACAATGTTATACGTTATATCGTAATACCACACAACGTTATGCGTTATATGGTATTGCTATATGACGATATACGTTATATCCTAATACCTCATTACGTTATACGTCATATCGTAATACCAAACAACGTTATTCGTTATAACGCAATACTATATAACGTTATACGTTATCTCGTAGCGCCACATAACGATATACGTTATATCGTAATATCACATAACGTTATACGTCATATCGTAACACCTCATAACGTTATACGCTATATCGTATTGCTATATCACGATATACGTTATATCCTAATACTACATTACGTTATACGTTATATCGTAATACCACATAACGTTATACCTTATATCGTAATACCACATAACGTCATACGTTATATGGTATTGCTATATGACGATATACGTTATATCCTAATACCACATTACGTTATATGTCATATCGTAATACCAAACAACGTTATACGTTATAACGCAATACTATATAACGTTATACGTTATCTCGTAGCGCCACATAACGATATACGTTATATCGTAATACCACATAACGTTATACGTTAGAGCGTAACAC
>NW_025218702.1:0-2194 GCF_014825855.1 Bombus pyrosoma | reverse complement strand
TACTACATAACGTTATACGTTATAAGATAATAGTATATAACGTTATACGTTATAATGTAATACTACATAACGTAATACGTTATATCGTAATACCACATAACGTTATACGTTATAACGTAATGCTATATAACGTTATACGCTATAACGTAATACTACATAACGTTATACGTTATAAGCTAATAGTATATAACGTTATACGATATAATGTAATACTACATAACGTAATACGTTGTATCGTAATACCACATAACGTTATACGTTATAACGTAATGCTATATAACGTTATACGTTATAACGTAATACTACATAAAGTAATACGATATGTCGTAATACCACATGACGTTATACGTTATAACGTAATACTACATAACGTTATACGTTATAAGCTAATAGTATATAACGTTATACGTTATAATGTAATACTACATAACGTAATACGTTATATCGTAATACCACATACAGTTATACCTTATAACGTAATGCTATATAACGTTATACGTTATAACGTAATGCTATATAACGTTATTCGTTATAACGTAATGCTACGTAACGTTATACGTTATATGCTAATAGTATATAACGTTATACGTTATAATGTAATACTACATAACGTAATACGTTACATCGTAGTAACACATAACGTTATACGTTATAACGTAATGCTATATAACGTTATACGCTATAACGTAATACTACATAACGTTATACGTTATAAGCTAATAGTGTATAACGTTATACGTTATAATGTAATACTACATAACTTAATACGTTATATCGTAATACCACATAACGTTATACGTTATAATGAAATACTACATAACATAATACGTTATATCGTAATACCACATAACGTTATACGTTATAACGTAATACTACATAACGTTATACGTTATAAGCTAATAGTATATAACGTTATACGTTATAATGTAATACTACATAACGTAATACGTTATAATGTAATAAAACATAACGTAATACGTTATATCGTCATACCACATACCGTTATACCTCATAATGTAATGCTATATAACGTTATACGTTATAACGTAATGCTATATAACGTTATACGTTATAACGTAATGCTACATAACGTTATACGTTATATGCTAATAGTATATAACTTTATACGTTATAATGTAATACTACATAACGTAATACGTTATATCGTAATACCACATAACGTTATACGTTATAACGTAATGCTATATAACGTTATATGTTATAACGTAATACTATATAATGTTATACGTCATAAGCTAACAGTATATAACGTTATACGTTATAATGTAATACTACATAAAGTAATACGATATGTCGTAATACCACATGACGTTATACGTTATAACGTAATGCTATATAACGTTATACGCTATAACGTAATACTACATAACGTTATACGTTATAAGCTAATAGTATATAAAGTTATACGTTACAATGTAATACTACATAACGTAATACGTTATATCGTAATACCACATACCGTTATACGTTATAACGCAATACTATATAATGTTATACGTCATAAGCTAATAGTTTATAACGTTATACGTTATAACGTAATGCTACATAACGTTATACGTTATAAGCTAATAGTATATAACGTTATACGTTATAATGTAACACTACACAAAAGTAATACGATATGTCGTAATACCACATAACGTTATACGTAATAACGTAAAACCATATAACGTTATACGTTATAAGCTAATAGTATATAGCGACAAACGTTATAATGTAATACTATATAACGTAATACGTTACATCGTCACACCACATACCGTTATACCTTATAATGTAATGCTATATAACGTTATACGTTATAACGTAATGCTATATAACGTTATATGTTATAACGTAATACTATGTAATGTTATACGTCATAAGCTAATAGTATATAACGTTATACATTATAATGTAATACTACATAACGTAATACGTTATATCGTAGTAACACATAACGTTATACGTTATAACGTAATGCTATATAACGTTATACGTTATATCGTAATACCACATAACGTTATACGTTATAACGTAATACTACATAACGTTATACGTTATAAGCTAATAGTATATAACGTTATACGTTATAAGCTAATAGTATATAGCGTCAAACGTTATAATGTAATACTATATAACGTAATACGTTATATCGTCATACCACATACCGTTATACCTTATAATGTAATGC
>NW_025218701.1:0-1040 GCF_014825855.1 Bombus pyrosoma | reverse complement strand
TATGTGGTATTACGATATAACGTATTACGTTATGTAATTTTTTCATTATAACGTATAACGTTATATACTATTAGCTTATAACGTATAACGTTATGTAGTATTACTTTAAAGCGTATAACGTTATATAGCATTACGTTATAACGTATAACGTTATGTGGTATTACGATATAACGTATTACGTTATGTAGTATTACATTATGTCGTATATCGTTATATACTATTAGCTTATAACGTATAACGTTATGAAGCATTGCGTTATAACGTATAACGTTATGTGTTATTACGATATAACATATTACGTTATGTAGTATAACATTATATCGTATAACGTTATATACTATTAGCTTATAACGTATAACGTTATGTGGTATTACGATATAACGTATAACGTTATATAGCATTACGTTATAGCGTATAACGTTATATAGCATTACGTTATAACGTATAACGTTATGTGGTATTACGATATAACGTATTACGTTATGTAGTATTACATTATAACGTATAACGTTATATACTATTAGCATATAACGTATAACGTTATGTAGCATTACGTTATAACGTATAACGTTATATAGCATTACGTTATAACGTAGAACGTTATATAGCATTACATTATAAGGTATAACGGTATGTGGTATGACGATATAACGTATTACGTTATATAGTATTACATTATAACGTTCGACGCTTTATACTATTAGCTTATAACGTATAACGTTATATAGCATTACGTTATAACGTATAACGTTATGTGGTATTACGATATAACGTATTACGTTATGTAGTACTACATTATAACGTATAACGTTATATACTATTAGCATATAACGTATAACGTTATGTAGCATTACGTTATAACGTATAACGTTATGAAGCACTGCGTTATAACGTATAACGTTATGTGTTATTACGATATAACATATTACGTTATGTAGTATTACATTATATCGTATAACGTTATATACTATTAGCTTATAACGCATAACTTTATGTGGAATTACGATATAACGTATAACGTTATATAGCATTACGTTATA
>NW_025218700.1:0-1040 GCF_014825855.1 Bombus pyrosoma | reverse complement strand
ACTACATTACGTTATACGTCGTATCGTAGTACCACATAACGTTATACGTTATAACGTAATACTATATAACTTTATACGTCATATCGTATTGATATATGACGTTATACGTTATATCCTAATACTACATTACGTTATACGACATATCGTAATACCACATAACGTTATACGTTATATCGTATTGCTATATGACGTTATACGTCATATCGTAACACCACATAACGTTATACGCTGTATCGTATTGCTATATGACGTTATACGTTATATTATAATACTACATTACGTTATACGTCATATCGTAACACCACATAACGTTATACGTTATATCGTGGTGCCACATAACGTTATACGTTATATCGTATTGCTATATGACGATATACGTTATATCGTAACACCACATATCGTCATACGTTATATCGTATTGCTATATGATGATATACGTTATATCCTAATACTACATTACGTTATACCTCATATCGTAATGCCACATAACGTTATACGTTATAACGTAATACTATGTGACGTTATACGTCATATCGTAACACCACATAACGTTATACGTTATATCGCATTGCTATATGACGTTATACCTTATATCCTAATGCTACAGTACGTTGTACGTCATATCGTAACACCACATATCGTCATACGTTATATCGTATTGCTATATGACGATATACGTTATATCCTAATACTACATTACGTTATACGTCATATCGTAATACCACATAACGTTATACTTTATATCCTAATACTACATTACGTTATACGACATATCGTAATACCACATAACGTTATACGTTATATCGTATTGCTATATGACGTTATACGTTATATCCTAATGCTACATTACGTTATACGTCATATCGTAACACCACATAACGTTATACGTTATAACGTAATACTATATAACTTTATACGTCATATCGCAAAACCACATAACGTTATACGTTATATGGAAGTACCACATAACGATATACGTTATATCGTATACTATATAACGTTATACGTCATATCGAAACACCACATAGCGTTATACGTTA
>NW_025218699.1:0-1040 GCF_014825855.1 Bombus pyrosoma | reverse complement strand
GACGTATAACGTTGAATAGTATTACGTTATGACGTATAACGATATGTAGTATTATGATATAACGTATAACGTTATATATTACTACGATATAGCGTATAACGTTATACGGTATTACGATATAACATATAACGTTATATAGTACTACGTAATGACGTATAACGTTCTGTAGTATGATGATATAACGTATAACGTTATATAGAACTACGTTATGACGTATAACGTTGTATAGTATTACGTTATGACGTGTAACGTTGTGCAGTATTATGACATAACGTATAACGTTATATGTTACTACGATATAGCATATAACGTTATACGGTATTACGATATAACATATAACGCTGTATAGAACTACGTTATGACGTATAACGTTGTATAGTATTACGTTATGACGTGTAACGTTGTGCAGTATTATGACATAACGTATAACGTTATATGTTACTACGATATAGCGTTTAACGTCATACGGTATCACGATATAACATATAACGTTATATAGTACTACGTTATGACGTATAACGTAGTATAGTATTACGTTATGACGTATAACGGTGTGTAGTTTTATGATATAACGTATAACGTTATATGTTACTACGACATAGCGTATTACGTTACATGGTATTACGATATAACGTATAACGTTATATAGTACTACGTTATGACGTATAACGTTCTGTAGTATGATGATACAACGTATAACGTTACATGGTATTACGTTATAACGTATAACCTTATGCAGTACTACGATATAACATATAATGTTATATGGTAATACGTAATGACTTATAACGTCACATATACTACGTTATGACGTATAACGTTCTGTAGTATGATGATATAACGTAAAACGTTAAATGCTATTACGATATTGCGTATAACGTTATACGGTATTACGATATAACATATAACGTTATATAGTACTAGGTTATGACGTATAACGTTGTATATTATTACGCTGTAGCGTACAACGTTATATGGTATTACGATATAAGGTATATCGTTGTATAGTACTACGTTATGACGTTTAACGTTGAGTAGTA
>NW_025218698.1:0-1041 GCF_014825855.1 Bombus pyrosoma | reverse complement strand
GTTATATCGTAATACTATATAGCGTTATACGTTGTTACGTAATACTACATAACGTTATACGTTATATCGTAATACTACATATCGTTGTACGTTATATCGTAATACCATATAACGTTATACGTTATAACGTAACACTACGTATCGTTATACGTTACTTCGTAGTACCATATAACGTTATACGTTATAGCGTAATACTTCATAACGTTACACGTTATATCGTAACACTACATATCGTTATACGTTACTTCGTAGTACCATATAACGTTATCCGTTATATCGTAATGTTACATAACGTTATACGTTATATCGTAATACAACATATCGTTATACGTTGTTACGTAGTACTACATAACGTTATACGTTATATCGTAATGTTACATAACGTTATACGGTATAACGTACCACTACATAATGTTATACGTTATAACGTAGCACTGCATAACGTTTTACGTTATATCGTAATACTATATAGCGTTATACGTTGTTACGTAATTCTACATATCGTTATACGTTATATCGTAATACTATATAACGTTTTACGTTGTAACGTTATACTACATAACGTTATACGTTATAAGGTAATAGTACATATCGTTATACGTTATATCGTAATACTATATATCGTTATACGTTATAACGTAATACTACATATCGTTACACGCTATAACGTAATGCTACATAACGTTATATGTTATATCGTAATAGTGTATAACGTTATACGTTATAACGAAACACTGCATAACGTTATCCGTTATATCGTAATGTTACATAACGTTATACGTTATATCGTAATACAACATATCGTTATACGTTGTTACGTAGTACTACATAACGTTATAAGTTATATCGTAATACTATATATCGTTATACGTTATAACGTAACACTACATAACGTTTTACGTTATATCGTAATACTACATATCGTTATACGTTATATCGTAATACTATATAGCGTTATACGTTGTTACGTAATTCTACATAACGTTATACGTTATATCGTAATACCGTATAACGTTATACGTTATATCGTAATACTATATA
>NW_025218697.1:0-1041 GCF_014825855.1 Bombus pyrosoma | reverse complement strand
ATAACGTTATGAGGTGTTACGATATGATGAATAACGTTATGTGGTATTACGATCTAACGTATAACGTTATGTGGTATTACGTTATAACGTATAACGTTATATAGTATTACGATATGACGTATAACGTTATATGGTACTACGTTATAACGTATAAAGTTATGTAGTATTAGCATATAACATATATCGTCATATAGCAATACGATATAACGTATAACGTTATGTGGTATTACGATAGAACTTATAACGTTATGTGGTATTACGACATAATGTATAACGTTATGTAGTACTGCGATATGACGTATAACGTTATGTGTGATTATGATATGACGTATAACGTAATGTAGTATTAGGATATAACGTATAACGCCATATAGCAATACGATATAACGTATAGCGTTATGTGGTATTACGATATAACGTATATCGTTATGTGGTGCTACGAGGTAACGTATAACGTTATGTGGTATTACGATATATTGTTTAGGCTTGTATAGTATTACGTTATAGCGTGTAACGTTATATAGTGCTACGTCATAACGTATAACGTTACGTAGTACTGCGATATGACGTATAACGTTATGTGGTACTACGTTATAACGTATAAAGTTATGTAGTACTGCGATATAACGTATAACGTAATGTAGTATTAGGATATAACGTATAACGCCATATAGCAATACGATATAACGTATAAAGTTATGAGGTGTTACGATATGACGTATAACGTTATGTGGTATTACGTTATGACGTATAACGTAATGTAGTATTGGGATATAACGTATAACGTCATATAGCAATACTATATAACGTATAACGCTATGTGGTAATACGATATAAGGTACAACGTTGTAGGATTACGATATGACGTATAACGTAATGTAGTATTAGGATATTACGTATAAGGCCATATAGCAATACGATATAACGTATAACGTTATGTGGTATCACGATATATCGTTTAGGCTTGTATAGTATTACGTTATAGCGTATAACGTTATATAGTATTACGTTATAGCGTATAACATTATGTAGTATTGCGAT
>NW_025218696.1:0-1041 GCF_014825855.1 Bombus pyrosoma | reverse complement strand
ACGTATAACGTTATGTGGTGTTACGATATGACGTATAACGTTATGTAGTATTACGTTATAACGTGTAACGTTATGTGGTATTACGATATTACGTATAACGTTATGTGATGTTACGATTTGACGTATAACGTTATATAGTATTACGTTATAACGTATAACGTTATGTGGTATTACGTTATAACGTATTACGTTATGTGGTATTACCATATAACGTATAACGTCATATAGCAATACGATATAACGTATAACGTTATGTGGTGTTACGATATGGCGTATAACGTAATGTAGTATTAGGGTATAACGTATAACATAATATAGCAAAACGGTATAAAGTATAAGGTTATGTGGTGTTACGATATGACGTATAACGTTATGTAGTATTACGTTTTAACGTATAACGTTATGTGCTATTACCATATGACGTATAACGTAATGTAGTATTAGGATATAACATAAAACGTCATATAGCAATACGATATAACGTATAACGTTATGTGGTGTTACGATATGACGTATAACGTTATGTGGTATTACGATATAATGTATAACGTTATGTGGTGTCACGATATGACGTATAACGTAATGTAGTATTAGGATATAACGTATAACGTCATATAGCAGTACGATATAACGTATAAGGTTATGTGGTGATACGATATAACGTATAACGATATATAGCATTACGTTATAATGTATAACGATATGTGGTATTACGATATAACGTATAATCATATGTGGTGATACGATATAACGTATAACGTTATATAGTATTACGTTATAACGTATAACTTTCTGTGGTGCTACGATATGACGTATAACGTTATGTAGTATTACGTTATAACGTATTACGTTATAACGTATAACGTTATGTGGTATTACGATATAACGTATAACGTTATGCGGTGTTACGATATGACGTATAACGTTATATAGTATTACGTTATAACGTATAACGTTATGTGGTGTTACGATATGACGTTTAACGTTATATAGTATTACGTTATAATGTATAACGATATGTGGTATTACGATATAACGTAT
>NW_025218695.1:0-1041 GCF_014825855.1 Bombus pyrosoma | reverse complement strand
ATAACGTTATACGTTACATCGTAATACTACATAACGTTATACGTAACAAGGTATTACCATATAACGTTATACGTTACACCGTAATGCTATATAACGTTATACGTTATATAGTAATGCTACATAACGTTACCCGTTATATCTTAATACTACATAACGATATTTGTCATAACGTATTACCATATAACGTTATACGATATATTGTAATGCTACATAACGTTATACGGTACATCGCAATACTACGTAACGTCATACGTTATATCGTAATGCTACATAACGTTATACGTTACACCGTAATACCACATAACGTTATACGTCATAACGTAACACTACATAACGTTATAAGCTATAACGTAATGCTACATAACGTTGTATGATATATCGTAATGCTATATAACGTATTACGTTATATCGTAATGTTACAAAACGTTATACGTTAGAACGTAGTGCTATATAACGTTATACGTTATATAGTAATACTATATATTGTTATACGTTATAACGTAATTCTACATAACGTTATACGTAAAATGTTAATACTACATAACGTTATACGTTATACCGTAATGATACATAACGTTATACGTTATAAGGTAATGCTACATAACGCTATACAATATAACGTATTACCATATAACATTATACGTTGTAATGTAATACTACATAACGTTATATGTTATAACGTAATTCTACATAACGTTATACGTTATAACGTAATGCTTCATAACGGTGTACGTTATAACGCACTACTACATAACGTTATACGTTATAATCTTATACCATATAACGTTATTCGTTATAACGTAATGCTACATAACGTTATACGTTATAACGTAATGCTATATAACGTTATACGTTATATCGTAATGCTACATATCGTTACACGTTATATCTTAATACTACATAATGATATATGTCATAACGTATTACCATATAACGTTATACGTTATAACGTTCTACTACATAATTTTATACGTTGTAACGTAATACTACAGAACGTTATACGATATAATGTACTACCATATAACGTTATACGTTATATCG
>NW_025218694.1:0-1041 GCF_014825855.1 Bombus pyrosoma | reverse complement strand
ACTAGATATCGTTATACGTTATATCGTAACAGTACATATCGTTTTCGTTATATCGTACGCTACATATCGTTATACGTTATAACGTAGTACTACATAACGTTATACGCTATAACGTAATAGTACATAGCTTTATACGATATAGGGTAATATTATATAACGATATACGTTATATCGTAATACTATATAACGTTATACGTTACAGCGTAATAGTATATAACGTTATACGTTATATCGTAACACTTCATATCGTTATGCGTAATATCGTAATAACTTAGAACGTTATACGTCGTATCGTAATGCTCCATATCGTTATACGTCATATCGTAATGGTACATATCGTTATACGTTATATCGTAGTGCTACATAACGTTATACGTTACATCGTAATACTACACATCGTTATACGTTATAACGTATTACCATATAACGTTATACGTTATATCGTAATACCACATACCGTTATACGTTATATCGTAATACTACATATCGTTATACGATATAAGGTATTACCATATAACGTTATCCGTTATAACGTAACACTACATAACGTTACACGTTATAACGTAATACTATATAACGTTATACGATATATCGTAATGCTACATAACGTTATACGTTATAACGTAGTACTACATAACGTTATACGTTATATCGTAATGCTACATTACATTATACGTTCTATCGTAATACTAGATATCGTTATACGTTATATCGTAACAGTACATATCGTTTTCGATATATCGTAACGCTACATATCGTTATACGTTATAACGTAGTACTACATAACGTTATACGCTATAACGTAATAGTACATAGCTTTATACGATATAGGGTAATATCACATAACGATATACGTTATATCGTAATACTATATAACGTTATCCGTTATATCGTAATACTATATAACGTTATACGTTATAGCGTAATACTATATAACGTTATACGTTATATCGTAATACCACATATCGTTATACGTTATATCGTAATACTACATATCGTTAGACGTTATAACGTATTACCATATATCGTTATCCGTTATAT
>NW_025218693.1:0-1041 GCF_014825855.1 Bombus pyrosoma | reverse complement strand
TTATGTAGTATTACGGTATAACGTATAACGCTATGTAGCATTACGATATAACGTATAACGTTATATAGCTTTACGTTATAACGTATAACGTTATATAGTATTACGTTATAACGTATAACGATATATAGCATCACGATATAACGTATAACGTTATATAGCATTACGTTATAACGTATAACGTTATATAGTATTACTTCATGACGTATAACGTTATGTAGCATTACGATATAACGTATAACGTTATATAGCATTACGTTATAGCGTATAACGTTATATAGTATTACATTATAACGTATAACGTTATGTAGCATCGCGATATAACGTATAACGTTATATAGTATTACGTTATAACGTATAACGTTATGTAGTATTACGTTATAACGTATAACGTTATATAGTATTACGTTATAGCGTATAACGTTATGTAGCATCACGATATAACGTATAACGTTATATAGTATTACATTATAACATGTAACGTTATATAGCATTACGTTATAACGTATAACGTTGTATAGTATTACGTTATAACGTATAACGTTATGTAGCATCACGATATAACGTATAACGTTATGTAGTATTACGTTGTGACGTATAACGTTACATAGTGTTACGTTATAACGTATAACGTTATGTAGTATTACTTCATAACGTATAACGTTATGTAGCATTATGTTATAACGTATAACGTTATATAGCCTTACGATATAACGTATAACGATATGTAGCATCACGATATAACGTATAACGTTATATAGCATTACGTTATAACGTATAACGTTATATAGTATTACTTCATAACGTATAACGTTATATAGTATTACGTTATAACGTATAACGACATGTAGCATCACGATATAATGTATAACGTTATATAGCATTACGTTATAACGTATAACGTTATATAGCCTTACGATATAACGTATAACGATATGTAGCATCACGATATAACGTATAACGTTATATAGCATTACGTTATAACGTATAACGTTATATAGTATTACTTCATAACGTATAACGTTATATAGCATTACGTTATAA
>NW_025218692.1:0-1041 GCF_014825855.1 Bombus pyrosoma | reverse complement strand
TATACGTTGTTACGTAACACTACATAACGTTAGACGTTATATCGTAATACTACATGTCGTCATACGTTATAGCGTAACACTACATAACGTTATACGTTATAACGTAATACTACATAACGTTATATGTTATATCGTAGTACTATATAACGTTATATGTTGTAACGTAATACTACATAACGTTATGCGTTATATCGTAATAATACAAACCGTTATACGTTACAATTTAATACTACATAACGTTATACGTCATATCGTAATACTACATAACGTTATACGTTATATCGTAATACTACATATTGTTATACGTTATAGCGTAGTACCTTATAACGTTCTACGTGATATCGTAATACTATATATCGTTATACGTTATATCGTAGTACTACAAAACGTTATACGTTATATCGCAATACTATATATCGTTATACGTTGTAACGTATTACTACATAACGCTATACGTTATAACGTAATAGTACATAACGTTATACGTTGTATCGTAATACTATATAGCGTTATACGTTGTAACGTAATACTACATAACGTTAGACGTTATATCGTAATACTACATGTCGTCATACGTTATAGCGTAACACTACATAACGTTATAAGTTATAACGTAATGCTACATAACGTTCTACGTGTTATCGTAATACTATATAACGTTATACGTTAGAATGTCATACTACATAACGTTATACGTCATATCGTAATACTATATAACGTTATACGTTATAATCTAATACTACATAACGTTATACGTCATATCGTAATACTACATAACGTTATACGTTATATCGTAATACTACATATTGTTATACGTTATAGCGTAGTACCTTATAACGTTCTACGTGATATCGTAATACTATATATCGTTATACGTTATATCGTAGTACTACAAAACGTTATACGTTATATCGTAATTCTACATATCGCCATACGTTATATCGTAATGCTACATATCGTTGCACGATATATCGTAATAAAATATAACGTTAAACGTTATTGCGTAATACCTTATAACGTTATACTTTATATCGTAATGCT
>NW_025218691.1:0-2194 GCF_014825855.1 Bombus pyrosoma | reverse complement strand
TACGATATAACGTATAACGTTATATAGTATTATGATATATACTATAACGTTAAGTAGTATTATGATATAACGTATAACGTTATGTGGTGTTACGATATGACGTGTAACGTTATATAATATTACGTTATAATGTATAACGTTATGTGGTATTGCGTTATAAAGTATAACGTAATGTAGTATTAGGATATAACATATAACGACATATAGCAATGCGATATAACGTATAACGTTATGTGGTGTTACGATATGACGTTTAACGTTATGTAGTATTACGTTATAACGTATAACGTTATGTGGTGTTACGATATGGCGTACAACGTTATATAGTATTACGATATCACGTATAACGTTATATGGTATTACGATATAAAGTACAACGTTATATGGTATTACGATATAACGTATCACGATATGTGGTATTACGATATAACGTATAACGTTATATAGTCTCATGATATAACGTATAACGATATATAGTATTACAATATAACGTATAACGTTATATAGTATTTCGATATAACGTATAACGTTATATAGTATTACGATACAAAGTATAACGGTATGTGATATTACGTTGTAATCAATAACGTTATATGGTGTTACGATATAACGTATAACGTTATATAGTATTACGATATCACGTATAACGTTATATGGCATTACGATATGACGTATAGCGTTATATGGTATTACGATATAACGTATCACGATATGTGGTATTACGATATAACGTATAACGTTATATAGTCTCATGATATAACGTATAACGTTATATAGTATTACAATATAACGTATAACGTTATATAGTACTTCGATATAACGTATAACGTTATATTGTATTATGATATAACGTTCAACGTTATATAGTATTATGATATATAGTATAACTTTATATAATATTACGATATAACGTATAGTGCTATATGGTACTACGATATAACGTATAACGTTATATAGTATTACGATATAGCGTATAACGATATATGGTATTACGTTATAACGTATAACGTTATATAGTATTATGATATATAGTACAACGTTATATAGTATTATGATATATAGTACAACGTTATATAGTATTATGATATAACGTATACCGTTATATATTATTATGATATATAGTATAACGTTATATAGTATTAGAATATAACGTACAACGTTATATAGTATTACGATATAACGTATAACGTTATATGGTATTACGATATAACGTATAACGTTATATGGTATTACGATATAACATATAGCATTATATGGCATTACGATATAACTTATAACGTTATATGGTATTACGTTAAAACTTATAACGTTATATAGTATTACGATATAACGTATAACGTTATATAGTATTACGATATAACGTATAACGTTATATAGTATTACGTTATAACGTATAACGTTATGTGGTGTTACATTATAACGTATAACGTTGTGTGGTGTTACGATATGACGTATAAGGTTATATAGTATTACGTTATAACGTATAACGTTATGTGGTATTACGATAAGACGTATAACGTAATGTAGTATTAGGATATAGCGTATAACGTCATATAGCAATACGATATAACGTATAACGTTATGTGGTGTTACGATATGACGTATAAGGTTATATAGTATTACGTTATAACGTATAACGTTATGTGGTGTTACGATAAGACGTATAACGAAATGTAGTATTAGGATATAGCGTATAACGTCATATAGCAATACGATATAACGTATAACGGTATATAGTATTACGATATAACGTATAACGTTATGTGGTGTTACGAAATGATGTATAACGTTATGTGGTGTTACGATAAGACGTATAACGTTATATAGTATTACGTTATAACGTATAACGTTATGTGGTATTACAATATAGCGTATGACGTTATGTGGTACTACGATATAACGTATAACTTTATGTGGTATTACGCTATAACGTATAACGATATGAGGTATTACGATATAACGTATAGCGTTATGAGGTATTACGGTATAATGTACAACGTTATATAGTATTACGATATAACGTATAACGTTATGTGGTGTTACGAAATGATGTATAACGTTATGTAGTATTACGTTATAACGTATAACGTTATGTGGTATTACGATATAACGTATGGCGTTATGTGGTATTACGATATGACGTATAACGTAATGTAGTATTAGGATGTAGCGTATAACGTCATATAGCAATACG
>NW_025218690.1:0-1041 GCF_014825855.1 Bombus pyrosoma | reverse complement strand
AGGTTATACGTTATATCGCAATCCTACATAACGTTATACGTTGTAACGTATTACTATATATCGTTATACGTTATATCGTAATGCTACATAACGTTATAAGTTATATCGTAATGCTGCAAAACCTTATACGTTATATCGTAATACAACATATCCTTATACGTTATATCATAATACCATATAACGTTATACGTTACAACGTAATACTACATAGCGTTATACGTTATATCGTAATACTACATACCGTAATACGTTATATCATATTACCTTATAAAGTAATACGTTATATCGCAATCCTACATAACGTTATATGTTGTAACGTATTACTATATATCGTTATACGTTATATCGTATTGCTACATAACGTTATACGTTACATAGTAATACCATATAACGTTATACGTTATATCGTAATGCTACATAACGTTATACGTTATATGGTAATACAACATATCCTTATACGTCATATCGTAATACTACATATCGTTATACGTTATATCGTAACGCTACATAACGTTATACGTTATATCGTAATATCATATAACGTTACACGTTATAACGTAATACTACATAACGTTATACGTTATATCGTAATACTACATATCGTAATACGTTATATCATATTACCTTATAAGGTAATACGTTATATGGCAATCCTACATAACGTTATATGTTGTAACGTATTACTATATATCGTTATACGTTATATCGTAATGCTACATAACGTTATACGTTACATAGTAATACCATATAACGTTATACGTTATATCGTAATGCTACATAACGTTATACGTTATATGGTAATACAACATATCCTTATACGTCATATAGTAATACTACATATGGTTATACGTTATATCGTAACGCTACATAACGTTATACGTTATATGGTAATACAACATATCCTTATACGTCATATCGTAACACTACATATCGTTATACGTTATATCGTAACGCTACATAACGTTATACGTTATATCGTAATATCATATAACGTTACACGTTATAACGTAATACTACATAACGTTATACGTTATATCGTAT
>NW_025218689.1:0-1041 GCF_014825855.1 Bombus pyrosoma | reverse complement strand
ATATCGTAATGCTACATAACGTTATACGTTATATCGTAATGCTACATAACGTTCTACGTTATATCGTAATGCTACATAACGTTATACGTTATATCGTAATACACCATATCCTTATACGTCATAGCGTAATACTACATATAGTCATACGTTATATCGTAATACTGCATATCGTTCTACGTTATATCGTAATACCATATAATGTTATACGTTACAACGTTATACTACATAACGTTATACGTTATATCGTAATGATACATATCGTTGTACGTTATATCGTATTGCTACATAACGTTATTCGTTATATGGTTGCGCTACATAACGTTATACGGTTTATCGTCATACAACATATCGTTATACGTTACATCGTAATAGCATATAACGTTATACGTTATAAAGTAATACTGCATAACGTTATACGTTATATCGTAGTGCTACATAACGTTATACGTTATATCGTAATATCATATAACGTTATACGTTATAACATAATACTACATATCGTTATACGTTATATCATATTACCTTATAAGGTTATACGTTATATCGTAATCCTACATTACGTTATACGTTGTATCGTATTACTACATACCGCTATACGCTATATCGTAATGCTACATAACGTTATACGTTATATCGTAATGCTACATAACGTTATACGATATATCGTAATGCTACATAACGTTATACGTTATATCGTAATACACCATATCCTTATACGTCAGGTCGTAATACTACATATCGTCATACGTTATATCGTAATACTACATATCGTTCTACGTTATATCGTAATAAAATATAATGTTATACGTTACAACGTTATACTACATAACGTTATACATTACATCATAATGCTACATAACGTTATACGTTATATCGTATTGCTACATAACGTTATACGTTATATCGTATTGCTACATAACGTTATTCGTTATATCGTTATGCTACATAACGTTATACATTATATCGTAATATCATATTATGTTATACGTTATAACGTAATACCACATAACGTTGTACGTTATATCGTATTGCTACATAACG
>NW_025218688.1:0-1041 GCF_014825855.1 Bombus pyrosoma | reverse complement strand
TATGATTTAACGCATAACGTTATATAGTATTACGATATGACGTATATCGTTATGTAGTATTACGTTATACCGTATAACGTTATATGGTATTACGTTATCTCGTATAACGTTATGTAGTATTATGATATATCGAATAACGTTATGTGGTATTACGTTATGGAGTATAACGTAATATAGTATCACGTTACAGTGTATAACGTTATATACTATTACGGTATAACATATAACGTTATGTAGTATTACGACATAACGTATAACGTTGTATAGTATTATGATTTAACGCATAACGTTATATAGTATTACGATATAACGTATATCGTTATGTAGTATTACGTTATAACGTATAACGTTATATGGTATTACGTTATCTCGTTTTAACGTTATGTAGTATTATGATATATCGTATAACGTTATGTGGTATTACGTTATAACGTAAAAAGCTATATGGTATTACGATATAACCTATATCGTTGTATGCTATTATGATATAACGTATAACGTTATATAGTATTACGATGTATCGTATAACGTTATGTGGTATTACGTTATCTCGTATAACGTTATATGGTATAACGTTATGGCGTATAACGTTATATAGTACTACGACATGACGTATGACGTTGTATATTATTATGATTTAACGCATAACGATATATAGTATTACGATATGACGTATATCGTTATGTAGTATTACGTTATAACGTATAACGTTATGTAGTATTACGTTATCTCGTATAACGTTATGTAGTAATATGATATATCGTATAACGTTATGTGGTATTACGTTATGGAGTATATTGTTATATAGTATTACGTTACAGTGTATAACGTTATATACTATTACGTTATAACGTATAACGTTATGTAGTAATACGCTATAACGTATAACGTTATGTGGTATTACGTTATAACGTATAACGTTATGTAGTAATACGCTATAACGTATAACGTTATGTGGTATTACGTTATAACGTATAACGTTATATGGTATTACGTTATCTCGTATAACGTTATGTAGTAATATGATATATCGTATAACGT
>NW_025218687.1:0-1041 GCF_014825855.1 Bombus pyrosoma | reverse complement strand
TTACATCTTAATACCATATAACGTTATACGTTATAACGTAATGCTACATAACGTTATGCGTTATAGCGTAGTGCTACATAACGTTATACGTTATAACATATATCTACGTAGCGTTATACGTTATAACGTAATGCTACATAACGTTATACGTTATATCGTAATACTGCATATCGCTATATGTTATAACGTAATGCTACATTACGTTATACGTTACATCCTAATACCATATAACGTTATACGTTATAACGTATTGCTATATAACGTTATACGTTATAACATATGTCTACATAACGTTATACGTTATAACGTAATGCTACAGAACGTTATACGCTATAGCGTAATACTACATGACTTTATACGTTATATCGCAATATGACAAAACGTTATACGTTATAACGTAATAGTACATGACGTTGTACGTTATAACGTAATGCTACATGACCTTATACGTTATATCGCAATACGACAAAACGTTATACGTTATAACGTAATAGTACATAACGTTATACGTTATAACGTAATACTATATAACGTTATACGTTATAACGTAATGCTACATAACGTTATACGTTATAGCGTAATGTTACATAACGTTATACGTTATAACATATATCTACATAGCGTAATACGTTATATAGCAATGCTGCATAACGTTATACGTTACATCCTAATACCATATAACGTTATACGTTGTAACGTAATACTATATAACGTTATACGTTATAACGTAATGCTACATAACGTTATACGTTATATCGTAATACTACATGAAGCTATATGTTATAACGTAATGCTACATAACGTTATACGTTACATCCTAATACCACATAACGTTATACGTTACATCCTAATACCATATAACGTTATACGTTATAACGTAATACTATATAACGTTATACGTTATAACGTAATGCTATATAACGTTCTACGTTACATCCTAATACCATATAACCTTATACGTTATAACGTAATACTACATGACCTTATACGTTATATCGCAATATGACAAAACGTTATACGTTATAACGTAATAGTACATAA
>NW_025218686.1:0-1042 GCF_014825855.1 Bombus pyrosoma | reverse complement strand
GTGACCATCACAGCTTGTATTACAAATTATCAATAACTATGTAATATATATACAGTGAATTACTTCAACCAATGCACTGATACACAATAGTTTGGCAATATCAATTTGCATATATCTATAAATGTTAAGTAATGCTGACGGGACCAGCTTTAGTCCTAATTTTGGACTCTTTTCGATGTTTCTCAAAAAGTAGAGATCTAACCAAAATACTAACCACCGCACGCAATTCTGTGAACATTTTTCTATAAGAAAAGTCTATATCGCGAATCAAAAAAATTTTCAATTCCGTACAGGAAAACAAAAATAGTCATGCGTGTTCGTCGGAGAACGACGGCGCGCGTAAGGAACATGCACCACGAAAATAGTGTAAGGTTACGATAAATTTAAAAAATGTAAGTTTAATTTACTGTTTTATGGAAAGTGGCGTGAAATGGTTTTACGTAATGCGTGGTTTTGACGGTTTCGTTCGCTTTCCTCTTTCTTTATCCGTAATGGCATGCTGTTTGTTTTATCGGGTTCTGGATAAATAGTTTTGTGCATCCAGATTGTTTGTTTGTTATTTTATTATCCGTCCATATTACGCGGATTTCGATCAGTATTTACATATGATCGCTGCTTTCGGTATTTTATCTTGATTTGATTTATTTACGTTTTTGCGAATATAGGTTTCATTGATTTTAAAACGTTCGAATTATGGACACAGAGGTATTGTCACGCAAACTTGAGAGTTATATAATAAAAAAACAAGATAGCTAAGCCGTAACACAACCATTAACTGTCTTTTTAATTAAACTTTATTTTTTGCACTTAATATTCACATTTGAGTATACACTGATCAAGTATGCGACTGGTCTGAGGGTAGAAATCGGTAAAGATATGTTGATTATTCTAACGATACAGAATAAGTGAGTTTTACTGACGATACTGTGTCTGAAGAAAGCTAGGGGTGGGTATGCCTAAGGATACGGGACCATCGGATTTGTTGATGATAACGTTGGTTAGGAAAGCTAACGGAAGATACCGAACGTGAGGAAAACTAACT
>NW_025218685.1:0-1042 GCF_014825855.1 Bombus pyrosoma | reverse complement strand
ATACGTTATATCGAATTGCCATATAACGTTATCCGTTATATCGTGATACTATATATAACGTTATACGTTATAACGTAACACTACATAACGTTATACGTTGTAACGTAATACTATATAACGTTATACGTTATATTGTAATGCTACAAAACGTTATACGTTATATCGTAATACTATATAGCGTTACACGTTATAATGTAATACCACATAACGTTAAACGTTATAGCGTATTATTACATATCGCTATATGCTGTATCGTAAAACTACATACCGTTATACGTTATATCGTAATACCACATATCGTTATACGTTATATCGTAACACTGCATAACGTTATACGTTATAACGTAATACTACTTAACGTTATACGTTATATCGTAATACTACATAACGTTATACGTTATGTCGTAATAGTACATAACGTTATAAGTTATATCGTAATACTACATATCGTTATACGTTATAACGTATTACCATATTACGTTATCCGTTACATCGTAATACTATATAACGTTATACGTTATAACGTATCACTACATAACGTTATACGTTATAACGTATCACCATATTACGTTATCCGTTATATGGTAATACTATATAACGTTATACTTTATAACGTATCACTACATAACGTTATACGTTATAACGTAATACTATATAACGTTATACGTTATATCGTAATGCTACATAGCGTTATACGTTATAACGTAGAACTACATATCGTTATGCGTAGTATCGTAATACCATATAACGTTAAACGTCATATCGTAATGCTACATAACGTTATACGTTATATCGTAATGCTACATATCGTTATACGTTACAACGTAACGCTACATAACGTTATACGTTGGAACGTAGTACTACATAACGTTATACGTTATACCGTAATGCTACATATCGTTATTCGTTATATCGTAATGCTGCATTACGATATCGGTAATATCGTAACAGTACATATCGTTTTCGTTATATCGTAATGCTACATAACGTTATACGTTATAACGTAATACTATGCAACGTTATAAGTTATATAGTAATGCTA
>NW_025218684.1:0-1042 GCF_014825855.1 Bombus pyrosoma | reverse complement strand
ATAATGTTATACGTTATATCGTAATACCATATATCGTTATACGTTATATCGTAATACTATATAACGTTATACGTTATAGCATAATACTGTATAACGTTATACGATACATCATAATACTATATAACGTTATACGTTATATCGTAATACCATATAACGTTATACGTTATATCGTAATACTATATAACGTTAAACGTTATATCCTAATACTATATAACGTTATACGTTATATCGTAATACTATATAATGTTATACGTTATATCGTAATACCATATAACGTTATACGTTATATCGTAATACCATATAACGTTATTGATTACAACGTAATACCACATACCTCTATACGTTATATCGTAATACCATATAACGTTATACGTTATATCCTAATACTATATAACGTTATACGTTACATAATAATACTATATAACCTTATACGTTATATCATAATACAATATAACGTTACACGTTATATCGTAATACTATATAACGTTATACGTTATATCGTAATAATATATAACGTTATACGTTATATCCTAATACAATATAACGTTATACGTTGTATCGTAATACTATATAACGTTATACGTTATATCGTAATACTATATAACGTTATATGTTACATCATAATACTATATAACGTTGTACGTTATATCATAATACTATATAAAGTTATACTATATATCATAATACTATATAACGTTGAACGTTATATCATAATACAATATGACGTTATACGTTATATCGTAATACTATATAACGTTATACGTTATAACGTAATGCCATATA
Source organism: Bombus pyrosoma (assembly GCF_014825855.1). Classification (NCBI taxonomy): domain Eukaryota; kingdom Metazoa; phylum Arthropoda; class Insecta; order Hymenoptera; family Apidae; genus Bombus; species Bombus pyrosoma. The sequence continues at coordinate 259 of NW_025218684.1, read as the reverse complement.
ACGTTATACGTTATATCATAATACTATATAACGTTATACGTTATATCGTAATACTATATAACGTTATACGTTATATCGTAATGCCATATGACGTTATTGATTACAACGTAACACCACATATCTCTATACGTTATATCGTAATACCATATAACGTTATACGTTATATCATAATACTACTTAACGTTATACGTTATAATGTAATATCACATATCGTTATACGTTATATCGTAATACCATATAACGTTATACGTTATATCGT
>NW_025218683.1:0-1042 GCF_014825855.1 Bombus pyrosoma | reverse complement strand
AATACGTTATAACGTATAACGTTATGTAGCATTACACTATAACGTATAATGTTATATGGTAATACGCTATGACATATATCGTTATGTAGTATTAAGATATAACGTTTATCGATATGTAGCATTACGATATAACGTATAACGTTATGTAGCATTACGATATAACGTATAACGTTATGTAGTATTACGGTATGACGTATAACGTTATGTAGCATTACGATATAACGTATAACGTTATGTAGTATTACGGTATAACGTATAACGTTATGTAGCATTACGTTATAACGTATAACGGTATGTAGTGTTACGTTATAACGTATAACGATATATGGTAATACGTTACAACGTATAACGTTATGTAGTTTTACGATGTAACGTGTAACGTTATGTAGTATTACGGTATAACATATAATGTTATGTAGCATTACGTTATAACGTATAACGTTATGTAGTGTTACACTATAACGTATAACGGTATGTAGTATTGCGGTATAACGTATAACGTTATGTAGTGTTACGCTATAACGTATAACGGTATATGGTAATACGTTATGACGTATAACGTTATGCAGTATTACGGTATAACGTATAACGTTATGTAGCATTACGCTATAACGTATAACGGCATGTAGTGTTACGTTATAACGTATAACGATATATGGTAATACGTTACAACGTATAACGTTATGTAGTTTTACGATATAACGTATAACGATATATAGCATTACGTTATAACGTATGACGTTATATGGTAATACGTTATGACGTATAACGTTATGTAGTATTACGGTATAACGTATAACGTTATGTAGCATTACGTTATAACGTATAACGGTATGTAGTGTTACGTTATAACGTATAACGATATATGGTAATACGTTGCAACGTATAACGTTATGTAGTTTTACGATATAACGTATAACGATATATAGCATTACGTTATAACGTATGACGTTATATGGTAATGCGTTATGACGTATAACGTTATGTAGTATTACGGTATAACGTATAACGTTATGTAGCATTACGTTATAACGTATAACGG
>NW_025218682.1:0-1042 GCF_014825855.1 Bombus pyrosoma | reverse complement strand
AACTTTATACGTTATAACGTAATACTATATAACGTTATACGCTATAACGTAATACTATACAAGCCTAAACGATATATCGTAATACCACATAACGTTATACGCTATCTCGTAACACCTCATAACGTTATATGATATATCATATTGCTATATGACGATATACGTTATATTCTAATACTACATTACGTTATAACTTATCACGTTATACTATAAAAAGCTATACGTTATAACGTAATGCCACATAACGTTATACGTTATATCGTATTGCTATATGGCGTTATACGTTACATCCTAGTACTGCATTACGTTATAAGTCATATCGTAATCCCACATAACGTTATACCTTATATCGTAATACCACATAACGTTATACCATATAACGTAATACTATGTAATGTTACACATGATATCGTAATACCACATAACGTTATACCTTGTATCGTAACACCTCATAACGTTATACGTTATATCGTATTGCTATATGACGTTATACGTCATATCGTAATCCCACATAACGTTATGCCATATAACGTAATACTATGTAATGTTACACATGATATCGTAATACCACATAACGTTATACCTTGTATCGTAACACCTCATAACGTTATACGTTATATCGTATTGCTATATGACGATATACGTTATATCCTAATACTACATTATGTTATACCTTATGACGTAGTACTATATAATGTTATACGTTATATCGTAATACCAAACAACATTATACGTTATATCGTTTTACCACATAACGTTATACGTCATATCGTAACACCTCATAACGTTATAGGTTATATCGTATTGCTATATGACGATATACGTTATATCCTAATACTACATTACGTTATACCTTATAACGTAATACTATATAATGTTATACGTCATATCGTAATACCAAACAACGTTATGCCTTATATCGTAGTACCACATAACGTTATACGTCATATCGTAATACCACATAACGTTATACGTTATATCGTATTGCTATATGGCGTTATACGTTATATCCTAATACTTCATTACGTTATACGTCATATCGCAG
>NW_025218681.1:0-1042 GCF_014825855.1 Bombus pyrosoma | reverse complement strand
AACGATATATAGTATTACGATATCACGTAGAACGTTATAAGGTACTACGCTATAACGTATAACGATATGTAGTATTACGATATAACGTATAACGTTATGTAGTATTACGATATGACGTATAACGTTATGTAGTATTAGATTATAACGTATAACGTTATATAGTATTACGATATGACGTATAACGTTATGTAGTATGACACTCTAACGTATAACGTTATATAGTATTACGATATCACGTAGAACGTTATGTAGTATTACGTTATAACGTATAACATTATGTAGTGTTACGCTATAACGTATGACGACATGTAGTATTACGATATAACGTCTAACGTTATGTAGTATTACGTTACAACGTATAACGCTATATAGTATTACGATATAACGTATAACGTTATGTACTATTACGTTATAACGTATAGCGTTATGTAGTAATACGTTACAACGTATAACGTTCTATAGTATTGCGATATAACGTATAACGTTATGTAGTATTACGATATAACGTATAACGATATATAGTATTACGATATCACGTAGAACGTTATAAGGTACTACGCTATAACGTATAACGATATGTAGTATTACGATATAACGTATAACGTTGTGTAGTATTACGATATGACGTATAACGTTATGTAGTATTACATTATAACGTATAACGATTTGTAGTATTACGATATAACGTATAACGTTATGTAGTATTACGTTATAACGTATAACATTATGTAGTGTTACGCTATAACGTATGACGACATGTAGTATTACGATATAACGTCTAACGTTATGTAGTATTACGTTACAACGTATAACGCTATATAGTATTACGATATAACGTATAACGTTATGTAGTATTACGTAACAACGTATAACGCTATATAGCATTACGATATAACGTATAACGTTATGTAGTATTACATTATAACGTATAACGTTATATAGTATTACGATATGACGTATAACGTTATAAGGTACTACATTACAACGTATAACGTTATATAGTATTACGATATAACGTATAACGTTATGTAGTATTACGATA
>NW_025218680.1:0-2195 GCF_014825855.1 Bombus pyrosoma | reverse complement strand
TATACGTTATATCATCAAACTACAGAACGTTATACGTCATAACGTAGTACTATATAACGTTATATGTTATATCGTAATAGCATATAACGTTATACGTTATATCATAATACTGCACAACGTTATACGTCATAACGTAATACTATACAACGTTATATGTTATATCGTAATACCGGATAACGTTATACGCTATATCGTAGTAACATATAACGTTTTTCGTCATAACGTAATACTATACAACGTCATACGCCATAACGTAGTGCTATATAACGTTATACGTTATATCATCATACTACAGAACGTTAAACGTCATAACGTAGTAACATATAACGTTGTATGTTATATCGTAATACTACACAACGTTATACGTCTTAACGTATTACTATATAACGTTATACGTTATATCATCATACTACAGAACGTTATACGTCATAACGTAGTACTATATAACGCTATATGTTATATCGTAATACCATATAACGTTATACGCTATATCGTAATACTATAGAACGTTATACGTCATAACGTAGTACTATACAACGTTATATGTTATATCGTAATACCGTATAACGTTATGCGCTATATCGTATTACAATATAACGTTATATGTTATATCGTAATACCATATAACGTTATGCGTTATATCATCATACTACAGAACATTATACGTCATAACGTAGTACTATATAACGTTATATGTTATATCGTAATACCGTATAACGTTATACGATTTATCGTAATAGCATATAACGTTATATATTTTATCGTAATACCATATAATGTTATACACTATATCGTAATACTATACAACGTTATACGTCATAACGTATTACTATATAACGCTATACGTTATATCATCATACTACAGAACGTTAAACGTCATAACGTAATACTATATAACGTTATACGTTATATCGTAATACCATATAACGTTATACGCTATATCGTAATACTATACAACGTTATACGTCATAACGTATTACTATATAACGTTATACGTTATATCATCAAACTACAGAACGTTATACGTCATAACGCAGTACTATATAACGTTATATGTTATATCGTAATACCATATAACGTTATACGCTATATCGTAATACTATAGAACGTTATATGTTATATCGTAATGCCATATAACGTTATGCGTTATATCATCATACTACAGAACGTTATACGTCATAACGTAGTACTATATAACGTTATATGTTATATCGTAATACCGTATAACGTTATACGATTTATCGTAATAGCATATAACGTTACATGTTATATCGTAATACCATATAATGTCATACACTACATCGTAATACTATACAACGTTATACGTCATAACGTATTACTATATAACGTTATACGTTATATCATCATACTACAGAACGTTATACGTCATAACGTAGTACTATATAACGTTATATGTTATATCGTAATACCATATATCGTTATACGCTGTATTGTAATACTATAGAACGTTATACGTCATAACGTAGTACTATACAACGTTATATGTTATATCGTAATACCGCATAACGTTTTACGTTATATAGTAGTAACATATAACGTTATACGTTATATCGCAATACCATATAATGTTATACATTATATCGTAATACTATACAACGTTATACGTCATAACGTATTACTATATAACGTTATACGTTATATCATCATACTACAGAACGTTAAACGTCATAACGTAATACTATATAACGTTATACGTTATATCGTAATACTGCATAAGGTTATACGTTATAACGTCAAACCATGTAACGTTATACGTTATATCATAATAGTGCACATCGTTCTACGTCATAACGTAGTACTATATGTCGTTATACGTTATAACGTAATACTTTATATCGTTATACGTCATAACGTAGTATTTATAACGTTGTAAGTTATAACGTAATACTATATAACGTTATACGTTATATCGTAATACCATATAACGTTATACGCTATATCGTAATACTATACAACGTTATACGTCATAACGTACTACTATATAACGTTATACGTTATATCATCAAACTACAGAACGTTATACGTCATAACGTAGTACTATATAACGTTATATGTTATATCGTAATACCATATAACGTTATACGCTATATCGTAATACTATAGAACGTTATACGTCATAACGTAGTACTATACAACGTTATATGTTATATCGTAATACCGTATAACGTTATACG
>NW_025218679.1:0-1042 GCF_014825855.1 Bombus pyrosoma | reverse complement strand
ACACTGTAACGTAGTACTACATAACGTTATACGTTATATCGTTATGCTACGTAACGTTATACGGTATATCGAAATACAACATATCCATATACGTTATATTGTAATTCCATATAACGTTATACGTTATATCGTAATACTGTATAACGTTATACGTTATATCGTAATACTACATATCGTTATTCGTTATAACGTAATACCACATATCGTTATACGTTATAACGTAATACCATATAACGTTATACGTCATATCGTAATACTATATAACGTTATACGCTATAACGTAATACTACATATCGTTATTCGTTATAACGTAACACTACATATCGTTATACGTTATAACGTAACACTACATAACGTTATACCTTATATCGAAATACAACATATCGTTATACGTTATATCGCATTACCATATAGGGTTAGACGTTATAACGTAACACTACATATCGATATACGTTATATCGTAATACTATATAACGTTATACGTTGTAACGTAGTACTACATAACGTTATACGTTATATCGTAATGCTACATAACGTTATACGTTATATCGTAATACTACATATCGTTTTACGTGATATCGTATTACCATATAACTTTATACGTTATGTCGTAATAGTACATGACGTTATACATTATATCGTAATACGACATATCGTTATACGCTATAACATAATGCTACATAACGTTATACGTTTTATCGTAATGCTACATAACGTTATACGTTATAAGGTAATACTACATACCGTTATACGTTATATCGTAACACCACATAACGTTGTACGTTGTATCCTACTACTACATTACGTTATACGTTATATCGTATTACCATATAACGTTATACGTTATATCGTAATACCATATAACGTTATACGCTGTAACGTAATACTACATAACGTTATACGCTATAACGTAATACTACATAACGTTATACGTTTTATCGTAATGCTACATAACGTTATACGTTATATCGTAATACAATATAACGTTATACGTTGTAACGTAGTACTACATAACGTTATACGTTATATCGTAATCCAATAT
>NW_025218678.1:0-1042 GCF_014825855.1 Bombus pyrosoma | reverse complement strand
ATAAGGTTATACGTTATATCATAATGCTACATAACGTTATACGCTATAACGTAATACTACATAGCGATATACGTTATATCGAAATGCTACATAACGTTATACGTTATATCGTAATACTACATAACGTTATACGCTATAACGTAATACTACATAGCGATATACGTTATATCGAAATGCTACATAACGTTATACGTTATATTGTAATACTACATAACGTCATATGTAATAACATAATACTACATAGCGTTATACGGTACAACATAATACGGTATAACGTTATACGTTATAACATAATAGTACACAACGTTATACGTTATATCGAAATGCTACATAACGTTATACGTTACATCGTAATGCATATACCGTTATACGATATAACGTGATAGTGCATAATGTTATACGCTATATCGTAATACTGCATATCCTTACACGTTATATCGTAATACTACATAAGGTTATACGTTATATCATAATGCTACATAACGTTATACGCTATAACGTAACACTACATATCCTTATACGTTCTATCGTAATACTACATAACGTTATACGCTATAACGTAATGCTACAAAACGTTATACGCTATAACGTAATACTACATAACGTTATACGTTATATCGAAATGCTACATAACGTTATACGTTATTTGTAATGCTATATATCGTTATACAACATAACGTGATAGTACACAATGTTATACGTTATATCGTAATACTATATACCCTTATACGTTATATCCTAATACTACGTAACGTTATACGTTATATCGTATTACCATATAACGTTATACGTTATATCGTAATGCTACATAACGTTATACGTTATATCGTAATGCTATATATCGTTATACGATATAACGTGATAGTGCATAATGTTGTACGTTATATAGTAATACTACATATCCTTATACGTAATATCGTAATACTACATAACGTTATACGTTATATCGTAATACCACATATCCTTATACGTTATACCGTAATACTACATAACGTTATACGTTATATCGTAATGCTACATAACGTTATACGTTATATCGTAA
>NW_025218677.1:0-1042 GCF_014825855.1 Bombus pyrosoma | reverse complement strand
GTTATGTATCATTACGATATAACGTATAAAGATATGTATCGTTACGATATAACGTATAACGTTATGTAGCATTACGATATAACGTATAACGTTATGTAGCATTACGATATAACATATAACGTTATATAGCACTACGTTATAACGTATAACGTTATGTAGTAATACGTTATGACGTATAACATTATATAGTATTACGATACACTGTATACCGTTATGTGATATTACGTTATAACGTACAACATTATATAGTACTACGATATAGCGTATAACGTTATGTGATATTACGTTATAACGTATAACGTTATGTAGTATTACGATATAACGTATAACATTATATAGCATTACGATATAACGTATAACGTTATGTAGTATTACGAAATAGCGTATAACGTTATGTTGCATTACGATATAACGTATAACGTTATGTATCATTGCGATATAACGTATAACGTTATGTAGTGATGTGTTATGTCGTATAACGCTATGTAGTATTACGATATAACGTAAAAACGATATGTAGCATTGCGATAAAACGTATAACGTTATAGAGCATTACGATATAACATATAACGTTATATTGCACTACGTTATAACGTATAACGATATGTACCATTACGATATAGCGTATAACGTTATGTAGTAATACGTTATGACGTATAACATTATATAGTATTACGATATACTGTATACCGTTATGTGATATTACGTTATAACGTACAACATTATATAGTACTACGATATAGCGTATACCGTTATGTGATATTACGTTATAACGTACAACATTATATAGTACTACGATATAGCGTATAACGTTATGTGATATTACGATATAACGTATAACGATATGTATCATTACGATATAACGTATAAAGTTATGTATCATTACGATATAACGTATAACGTTATGTGATATTACGTTATAACGTATAACGTTATGTAGCACTACGATATAGCGTATAACGTTATGTGATATTACGTTATAACGTACAGCATTATATAGTACTACGATATAGCGTATAACGTTATGTGATATTACGTTATA
>NW_025218676.1:0-1042 GCF_014825855.1 Bombus pyrosoma | reverse complement strand
TACGATATAACGTATAACGTTATATGGTATTACGATATAACGTATCGCGATATGTGGTATTACGATATAACGTATAACGTTATATAGTCTCATGATATAACGTATAACGATATATAGTATTATAATATAACGTATAACGTTATATAGTATTTCGATATAACGTATAACGTTATATAGTATTACGATACAACGTATAACGGTATGTGATATTACGTTGTAATCAATAACGTTATATGGTGTTACGATATAACGTATAACGTTATATAGTATTACGATATAACGTATAACGATATATGGTATTACATTATAACGTATAACGTTATATAGTATTAGGATATAACGTATAACTTTATATAGTATTACGATATGACGTATAACGTTATATATTATTACGATATAACGTATAACGTTATATAGTATTACGATATCACGTATAACGTTATATGGCATTACGATATGACGTATTACGTTATATGGTATTACGATATAACGTATCACGATATGTGGTATTACGATATAACGTATAACGTTATATAGTCTTATGATATAACGTATAACGTTATATAGTATTACAATATAACGTATAACGTTATATAGTATTTCGATATAACGTATAACGTTATATTGTATTATGATATAACGTTCAACGTTATATAGTATTATGATATATAGTATAACTTTATATAATATTACGATATAACGTATAATGTTATATGGTATTACGATATAACGTATAACGTTATATAGTATTACGATATAGCGTATAACGATATATGATATTACGTTATAACGTATAACGTTATATAGCATTATGATATATAGTACAACGTTATATAGTATAATGATATAACGTATACCGTTATATATTATTATGATATATAGTATAACGTTATATAGTATTAGGATATAACGTACAACGTTATATAGTATTACGATATAACGTATAACGTTATATGGTATTACGATATAACGTATAACGTTATACGGTATTACGATATAACATATAGCATTATATGGCATTACGATATAACGGAAAACGTTA
>NW_025218675.1:0-1042 GCF_014825855.1 Bombus pyrosoma | reverse complement strand
CGTTATACGTTATACCGTAATGCTACATAACTTTATACGTTATATCGTAAAGCTACATAACGTTATACGTTATATCGTAATGATACATAACGTTATACGCTCTAACGTAATTCTACATAACGTTATACGTTATAACGTATAGCTACATAACGTTATACGTTATAACCTAATGCTACATAACGTTATACGTTATAACGTAAAGCTACATAATGTTATACGTTATAACGTAATGCTACATAACGTTATACGTTATATCGTAATGCTACATAACGTTATACGCTATATCGTAATACTACATAACGACATACGTTATATCGTAAAGCTACATAACGTTATACGTTATATCGTAATGATACATAACGTTATACGTTATATCGTAATGCTACATAACGTTATACGCTATATCGTAATAATACATAACGACATACGTTATATCGTAACGCTACAGAACCTTATACGGTATAAGGTAATGATACATAACGTTATACGTTATATCGTAAAGCTACATAACGTTATACGTAATATCGTAAATTATCGTAATGCTACATAACGTTATACGCTATATCGTAATACTACATGGCGTCATACGCGATATCGTAAAGCTACGCAACGGTATACGTTATAATGTATTACCATATAACGTTATACGATATAACGTAATACTACATCACGTTATACGTTATAACGTAAAGCTACATAACGTTATACGTTATATCGTAATGCTACATAACGTTATACGTTATATCGTAAAGCTACATAACGTTATACGTTACAACGTAATGCTACATAACGTTATACGTTATATCGTAACCCTACAGTACCTTATACGTTATAAGGTAATGATACATAACGTTATACGTTATAACGTATTACCATATGACGTTATACGATATAACGTAATACTGCATAACGTTATACGTTATATCGTAATGCTACATAACGTTATACGTTATATCGTAAGGCTACATAACGTTATACGTTATATCGTAATGCTACATAACGTTATACGCTCTAACGTAATTCTACATAACGTTACACGTTA
>NW_025218674.1:0-1043 GCF_014825855.1 Bombus pyrosoma | reverse complement strand
AGCGTATTACCGCTGCTATTTTAGGTTTGCCGACAAATCGATGTGCCATATACTGCACATTTGCTGCCAAATACAGAACACGACATCCGGTTTGCACTCTGTTAGCTCTGATCTAGGTTAAGACCAGCGTAGATCCAGTTTTGCATATTTAAGTTTGAATATTCAATTCAAGGTATCTGAGCCGCTAATGGTGATATGTTGATAATTCGATGCGCGTTATACACCACATATGCTGCGAAATACAAACCACAACATCCGGTTTGAGCTATATCAATTCTGGGAAATGCCAAACCCATCGTATTTGCAGTTTTGTATATTCGGGATTCAATATTCAATTCAACGGATCTCCGATGCTATTGATGATATGTCGATAACTCAATGCGATTTACACAACACATTTGCTGCTAAATACAGAGCACAACAATCGGTTTGCGCCTGGTCATCTCTGGTGTAGGTCAAATCCCGCGTATTTATTCTTTTGCATATTCAGACTTCAATATTCAAATGAATGTTTATCAGCTGCTATTGGTCATATGTCGGCGTCAGAATGCGCGTTATACTCCACTTATGCAGCCAAATACGTTGAGCGACATCTGGTTTGGGCTATGCCAACTCTGGTCTATGTCAAGACCAGCGTATTTCCAGTATTGCATATTCAAGCATGAATATTTATCTGACGGTATCTCCGCTGCTATTGGTGATATGTCTACAATTCAATTCCCGTTATACTCCGCATATGCTGCCCAATACGTTGCATAATATCCGGTTTGCGCTATGTCAACTCTGGTCTAGTTTCAGAGCAGCGTATTTCCAGTTTTGCATATTCAAGCTTGAATACTCATCAGAACGTATCCCCGCTGATAGTGGTGATAGTCGGATAATCCGATGCGTTTTATACTCCACTTATGCTGCCAAATACGTGGAGCGACATCTGGTTTGCACTGTGTCAAATCTGACCACTGCCAAATCCTACGTACTTCCAGTATTGCACATTCGGGCTTCAATATTCATATCAACGTATCTCCGCTGCTATTGGCGATATG
>NW_025218673.1:0-1043 GCF_014825855.1 Bombus pyrosoma | reverse complement strand
ATAATGTTATACGTTATAACGTAATACTACATAACATTTCGCGTTATAACGTATCTCTCATATAACGATATAAGATATAACGTATTACCATATAGCGATGTACGTTATAACGTAATAATACATAACGTTATACGTTATAACGAAATACTACTGAACGTTGTTCGATATAACGTACTACTATATAACGATATACGTTATAAAGTAATACTACATAACGTTGTACGTTATAACGAAATACTACATAACGTTATACGATGTAACGTAATACTACATATCGTTATTCGTTATAACGCATTACTATACAACGATATACGTTATAACGTAATAATACATAATGTTATACGTTATAACGTAATACTACATAACAATTCACGTTATAACGTATCTTTCATATAACGATATACGTTATAACGTATTACCATATAACGATGTACGTTATAACGTAATAATACATAACGTTATACGTTATAACGTAATACTACTGAACGTTGTTCGTTATAACGTACTACTATATAACGATATACGTTACAACGTAATAATACATATTGTTATACATTTTAATGAAATACTACATAACGTTATACGTTATAACGAAATACTACTGAACGTTATACATCATAACGTACTACTATATAACGATGTACGTTGTAAGGAACTACTACTGAACGTTATACGTTATAACGTAATACAACTGAACGTTGTTCGTTATAACGTACTACTATACAACTATATACGTTATAAAGTAATACTACATAACGTTGTACGTTATAACGAAATACTACATAACGTTATACGATGTAACGTAATGCTACATAACGTTATTCGTTATAACGCATTACTATATAACGATATACGTTATAACGTAATAATACATAATGTTATACGTTATAACGAAATACTACTGAACGTCGTACATCACAACGTACTACTATATAACGATATACGTTATAACGTAATACTATATAACGATATACGTTGTAACGTATTACCATATAACGACATACGTTTTAACGTATTACCATATAACGACATACGTTTTAACG
>NW_025218672.1:0-1043 GCF_014825855.1 Bombus pyrosoma | reverse complement strand
GTAGTATTACTTTGTAACGTATAACATTTTATGGTATTACGATATAACTTACAACGGTATGTAGTATTACGATATAACGTATAACGTTATATGGTATTACGATATAACGTATAACGATACGTAGTATTACGATACAACGTATAACATTATGTAGCATTATGATATAACGTATAACGTTATATTTTACTACGACATAACGAATAACGATATGTAGTGTTACGTTATAACGTTTAACGTTATATAGTATTACGATATAACGTATAACGTTATATGTTACTACGATATAACGTATAACCATATGTAGTACTACGTTATAACGTATAACGATATATGGTATTACGATAAAACGTATAACATTATATGGTATTACTATATAACGTACAACGGTATGTAGTATTACGATATAACGTATAACGTTATGTAGCATTACGATATAACGTATAACGGTATGTAGCATTACGATATAACGTATGACGTTGTGTAGTATTACGTTGTAACGTATAACAATATATGGTATTACGATACAACCTACAACGTTATATGGTACTACGATATAACGTATAACCATATGCAGTACTACGTTATAACGTATAACGATATATGGTATTACGATATAACGTATAACGTTATATGGTATTACGATATAACGTATAACGTTATATGGTACTACGATATAACGTATAACGTTATATGGTACTACGATATAACGTATAACGACATGTAGTGTTACGTTATGACGTATAACGTTATGTAGCATTACGATATAACGTATAACGTTATATTTTACTACGACATAACGTATAACGATATGTAGAATTACGTTATAACGTATAACGTATATGGTATTACGATATAACGTATGACGTTATATGGTACTACGATATAACGTATAACGATATGTAGTACTACGTTATAACGTATTACGTTATATGGTATTACGATATAACGTATAACGATGTGTTGTCTTACGATATAACGTATAACGTTATGTAGCATTACGATATAACGTATAACGTTATGTAGTATTACTTTGTAACGTATAA
>NW_025218671.1:0-1043 GCF_014825855.1 Bombus pyrosoma | reverse complement strand
GTATTGACGTATAACGTTGTATAGTATTACGATATAGCGTATAACGTTATATGGTATTACGATATAACATATAACGTTATATAGTACTACGTTATGACGTATAACGTTCTGTAGTATGATGATATAACGTATAACGTTATATAGTAATACGTTATGACGTATAACGTTGTATAGTATTGCGTTATGACGTATAACGTTGCGCAGTATTATGATATAACGTATAACGTTATATGCTATTACGATATAACATATAACGTTATATAGTACTACGTTATGACGTATAACGTTCTGTAGTATGATGATATAACGTATTACGTTATATAGTACTACGTCATGGCGTATAACGTTGTATAGTATTACGTTGTAACGTATAACGATATATAGTATTACGTGATAACGTATGACGTTGTATAGTATTACGTTATGACGTATAACGTTCTGTAGTATGGTGATATAACGTATAACGTTATATGCTATTACGATATAGCGTATAACTTTATACGGCATTACGATATAACATATAACGTTATATAGTACTACGTTATGAAGTATAACGTTCTGTAGTATGATGATATAACGTATAACGTTATATAGTAATACGTTAAAACGTATAACGTTGTATAGTATTACGATATAGTGTATAACATTATATGGCATTACGATATAACATATAACGTCATATGTTACTACGATATAGCGTATAACGTTATGCGGCATTACGATATAACATATAACGTTGTACAGTACTACGTTATGACGTATAACGTTATATGCTATTACGATATAGCGTATAACGCTATACGGTATTACGATATAACATATAACGTTATATAGTACTACGTTATGACGTATAACGTTCTGTAGTATGATGATATAACGTATAACGTTATATAGTAATACGTTAAAACGTATAACGTTGTATAGTATTTCGATATAGTGTATAACATTATATGGTATTACGATATAACATATAACGTTATATGTTACTACGATATAGCGTATAACGTTATGCGGTATTACGATATAACATATAACGTTGTATA
>NW_025218670.1:0-1043 GCF_014825855.1 Bombus pyrosoma | reverse complement strand
TAACGTTATACGTTATATCGTAATACCACATATCGTGATACGTTATATCGTAATACCATATAACGTTATACGTTATATCGTAATACCATATAACGTTATATGTGATATCGTAATACTATATAACGTTATACGTTATATCGTAATAATATATAACGTTATACGTTATATCCTAATACAATATAACGTTATACGTTATATCCTAATACAATATAACGTTATACGTTATATCGTAATACTATATAATGTTATACGTTATATCGTAATACTATATAACGTTATACGTTATATCGTAATGCCATATAACGTTATACGTTATATCGTAATACTATACAACGTTATACGTTATATCGTAATACCATATAACGTTATACGTTACATCACAATACTATATAACGTTATACGTTATATCATAATACTATATAAAGTTATACTATATATCATAATACTATATAACGTTGAACGTTATATCATAATACAATATAACGTTATACGTTATATCGTAATACTATATAACGTCATACGTTATAACGTAATGCCATATAACGTTATACGTTATATCATAATACTACATGACGTTATACGTTATATCACAATACTATATAACGTTATACGTTATATCGTAATACCATACAACGTTATACGTTATATCGTAATACCATATAACGTTATACGTTATATCGTAATACCATATAACGTTATACGTTACATCATAATACTATATAACGTTATACGTTATATCATAATACTATATAACGTTATACGTTATATCATAATACTATATAACGTTATACGTTATATCATAATACCATATAACGTTATACGTTATGTCGTAATACTATATAATGTTATGCGTTATATCGTAATACTATATAATGTTATACGTTATATCGTAATACCATATAACGTTATACGTTATATCGTAATACCATATAACGTTATACGTTATGTCGTAATACCATATAACGTTATACGTTATGTCGTAATACCATATAACGTTATACGTTATATCGTAATTCTGTATAACGTTATACGTTATATCGTAT
>NW_025218669.1:0-2203 GCF_014825855.1 Bombus pyrosoma | reverse complement strand
TTATAGCGTATAACGTTATGTCGTATTACGTTATAACGTATACCGTTATGTAGCATTACGGTATAACATATAACGTTATATAACATTGCGTTATGACGTATAACGTTATATAGTGTTACGTTATAGCGTATCACGTTATGTAGTATTACGTTATAACGTATAACGTTATGTAGCATTATGGTATAACGTATAACGTTATTTAGCATTACCGTATAACGTATAACGTTATGTAGTATTACGTTATAACGTATAACGTTATATGGTGTTACGTTATAGCGTATAACGTTATGTAGTATTACGTTATAACGTATAACGTTATGTATCATTACGTTATAACGTATAACGTTATGTAGCATTACAATATAACGTATAACGTTATGTAGTATTACGTTATAACGTATAACGTTATATAGCATTGCGTTATGACGTATAACGTTTTGTAGCATTATGGTATAACGTATAACGTTATATAGTATTACGTTATAACGTATAACGTTATGTAGCATTGCGTTATGACGTATAACGTTATGTAGCATTATGGTATGACGTATAACGTTATATAGTATTACGTTATAACGTATAACGTTATGTAGCATTACAATATAACGTATAACGTTATGTAGTATTACGTTACAACGTATAACGTTATGTAGCATTACGGTATTACATATAACGTTATATAGCATTGCGTTATGACGTATAACGTTATATAGTATTACGTTATAGCGTATAACGTTATGTAGTATTACGTTATAACGTATAACGTTATGTAGCATTATGGTATAACGCATAACGTTATATAGTATTACGTTATAACGTATAACGTTATGTAGCATTACAATATAACGTATGACGTTATGTAGTATTACGTTACAACGTAGAACGTTGTGTAGCAGTACGATATAACGTATAACGTTATGTACCATTACGTTATAACGTATAACGTTATGTAGCATTACAATATAACGTATAACGTTATTTAGTATTACGTTATAACGTATAACGTTATATAGCATTGCGTTATGACGTATAACGTTATATAGTGTTACGTTATAGCGTATAACGTTATGTAGTATTACGTTATAACGTATAACGTTATGTAGCATTATGGAATAACGTATAACGTTATATAGCATTACGGTATAACGTATAACGTTATATAGCATTACGTTATAACGTATAAAGTTATGTAGCATTACAATATAACGTATAACGTTACGTAGCATTATGGTATAACGTATAACGTTATATAGCATTACGGTATAACGTATAACGTTATATAGCATTGCGTTATAACGTATAACGTTATGTACCATTACGTTATAACGTATAACGATATGTACCATTACGTTATAACGTATAACGTTATGTAGCATTACAATATAACGTATAACGTTATGTAGTATTACGTTATAACATATAACGTTATATAGGATTGCGTTATGAAGTATAACGTTATATAGCATTACGTTTTAACGTATAACGTTATGTAGCACTATGATATAACGTATAATTTTATATAGCATTGCGTTATGACGTATAACGTTATATAGTGTTACGTTATAGCGTATAACGTTATGTAGTATTACGTTATAAAGTATACCGTTATGTAGCATTACGGTATAACATATAACGTTATATAGCATTGCGTTATGACGCATAACGTTATATAGTGTTACGTTATAGCGTATAACGTTATGTAGTATTACGTTATAGCGTGTAACGTTACGTAGCATTATGGTATGACGTATAACGTTATATAGTATTACGTTATAACGTATAACGTTATGTAGCATTACAATATAACGTATAACGTTATGTAGTATTACGTTACAACGTATAACGTTATGTAGCATTACGATATTACATATAACGTTATATAGCATTGCGTTACGACGTATAACGTTATATAGTATTACGTTATAGCGTATAACGTTATGTAGTATTACGTTATAACGTATAACGTTATGTAGCATTATGGTATAACGTATAAAGTTATATAGTACTACGTTATAACGTATAACGTTATGTAGCATTACAATATAACGTATAACGTTATGTAGTATTACGTTACAACGTAGAACGTTGTGTAGCAGTACGATATAACGTATAACGTTATGTACCATTACGTTATAACGTATAACGTTATGTAGCATTACAATATAACGTATAACGTTATGTAGTATTACGTTATAACGTATAA
>NW_025218668.1:0-1043 GCF_014825855.1 Bombus pyrosoma | reverse complement strand
GCGTTATACGTTATAACGTAATGCTACATAACGTTATACGTTACATCCTAGTACCATATAACGTTATACGTTATAACGTAATACTATATAACGTTATACGTTATAACCTAATGCTACATAACGTTATACGTTATATCGTAATACTACATATCGTTATATGTTGTAACGTAATGCTACATAACGTTATACGTTATATCGTAATGCTACATAACGTTTTACGTTATAACATATATCTACATAACGTTATACGTTATAACGTAATGCTACATAACGTTATACGTTATAACATATATCTACATAGCGTTATACGTTATAACGTAATACTACGTAACGTTATACGTTACATCCTAATACCATATAACGTTATACGTTATAATGTAATACCATATAACGTTATACGTTATAACGTAATACTATATAACGTTATACGTTATAACATAATGCTACATAACGATATACGCTATATCGTAATGCTACGTAACGTTATACGTTATAACATATATCTACATAGCGTTATACGTTATAACGTAGTGCTACATAACGTTATACGTTACATCCTAGTACCATATAACGTTTTACGTTATAACGTAATACAATATAACGTTATACGTTATAACGTAATGCTACATAACGTTATACGTTATATCGTAATGCTACATATCGTTATATGTTATAACGTAATACTACATAACGTTATACGTTATATCGTAATGCTACATAACGTTTTACGTTATAACATATATCTACATAATGTTATACGTTATAACGTAATGCTACATAACGTTATACGTTATAACATATATCTACATAGCGTTATACGTTATAACGTAGTGCTACGTACCGCTATACGTTACATCCTAATACCATATAACGTAATACGTTATAACGTAATACCATATAACGTTATACGTTATAACGTAATGCTACATAACGTTATACGTTGTATCGTAATGCTACATAACGTTATAGGTTACATCCTAATACGACATAACGTTATACGTTATAACGTAATACTATATAACTTTATACGTTATAACGTAATG
>NW_025218667.1:0-1043 GCF_014825855.1 Bombus pyrosoma | reverse complement strand
ATACGTTATACCGTAATGCTACATAGCGTTATTAGTTATATCGTAATACTACATAACGTTATACGTTATAACGTAATACTATATAACGTTATACGTTATACCGTAATGCTACATAACGATATACGTTATAACGTGCTGCTATGTAACGTTATACGTTATATCATAATGCTACATAACGTTATACGTTATACCGTAATGCCACATATCGTTATTTGTTATAACGTAATACTACATAACGTTATACGTTATAACGTAATACTATATAACGTTACACGTTATAACGTAATGCTACCTAACGTTATACGTTATAAGGTAATGCTATGTAACGTCATACGTTATATCATAATGCTACATGACGTTATACGTTATAACGTAATGCTATATAACGTTACACGTTATAACGTAATACTGTATAACGTTATACGTTATAACGTAATGCCATTGTAACGTTATACGCTATAACGTACTGCTATGTAACGTTATACGTTATATCATAATGCTACATAACGTTATACGTTATACCGTAATGTTACATAACGTTATACGTTATAACGTAATACTATATAACGTTATGCGTTATAACGTAATGCTATATAACGTGATACGTTATATCCTAATGCTACATAATGTTATACGTTATACCGTAATGCTACATAAAGTTATACGTTATAACATAATACTATATAACGTTGCACGTTATAACGTAATACTATATAACGTTATACGTTATAACGTAATGCTATATAACGTATTACGTTATATCATAATGCTACATAACGTTATACGTTATACCGTAATGCTACATAACGTTAATAGTTATATCGTAATACTATATAACGTTATTCGTTATAACGTAATACTATATAACGTTATACGTTATATCATAATGCTACATAACGTTATACGTTATACCGTAACGCTACATAACGTTATTAGTTATAACGTAATAGTAAATAACGATATACTTTATAACGTAATACTATATAACGTTACACGTTATAACGTAATGCTACATAACGTTATACGTTATAACGTAATGCTAT
>NW_025218666.1:0-1043 GCF_014825855.1 Bombus pyrosoma | reverse complement strand
AATGCTACATATCGTTATACGTTATATCGTAATACTACATAACGTTATACGTTATATCGTAATGCTACATAACGTTATACATTATAACGTAATGCTACATAACGTTACACGTTATATCGTAATACTACATATCGTTATACGTTATATCGTAATGCTACATAACGTTATACGTTACATTCTAATACAATAAAACGTTATAAGTTGTAAGGTAATACTACATAGCGTTATACGTTATAACATAATAATACATAACGTTGTACGTTATAACTTAATACTACATGTCGTTATACGTTATATCGTAATACTACATATCGTTATACGTTATATCGTAATACTATATAACGTAATACGTTATATCGTAATACTACATAACATTTTACGTTATAATGTAATACTATATAATGTTATACGTTATAACATAATAGTACATAACGTTATACGTTATACCGTAATACTACATATCGTCATACGTAATATCGTAATACAACATATCGTTATAAGTTATATCGTAATACCACATAACGTTATACCTTATATCGTAATACTATATAATGTTATACGTTATACCGTAGTACTATATAACGTCTTACGTTATAACGTAATATTACGTAACGTTAAACGATATAACGTAATACTACGTAACGTTATACGCTATAACGTAATACTACACAACGTTATACGTTAAATCGTAATGCTACATAACGTTATACGTTATATCTTAATGCTACATAGCGTTATACGTTATATCGTAATACTATATAACGTTATACGTTATAAAGTTGTAGCACATAACGTTATACGTTGTATCGTAATACTACATATCCTTATACGTTATATCGTAATACTACATATCGTTATACGTTATATCGTAATACTACATAACGTTATACTTTATATCGTAATGCTACATAACGTTATACGTTATGTCGTAATGCTACATGACGTTATACGTTATATCGTTATACTACATATCGTTATACGTTATATCGTAATACTACATAACGTTATACGTTACATTCTAATAGAATATAACGTTATACGTT
>NW_025218665.1:0-1044 GCF_014825855.1 Bombus pyrosoma | reverse complement strand
ACGTTATAACGTAATGCTACATAACGTTATACGTTATATCGTAATACTGCATAGCGCCATACGTTATAACATGTATCTACATAACGTTATACGTTATAACGTAATACTACATAACGTTATGCGTTATAACGAAATACTACATAACGTTATACGTAACATCCTAATACCATATAACGTTATACGTTATAACGTAATACTATATAACGTTATACGTTATAACGTAATGCTACATAACCTTATACGTTATAATATATATCTACATAACGTTATATGTTATAACGTAATGCTACATAACGCTATACGTTATAATATATTTCTACATAACGTTATGCGTTATAAGGTAATACTATATAACGTTATACGTTATAACGTAATGCAACATAACGTTATACGTTACAATATATATCTACGTAACGTTATACGTTATAACGTAATGCTATATAACGTTATACGTTATGACGTAATGCTACATAACGTTATACGTTATAATATATATCTACATAACGTTATACGTTATAACATATATCTACATAACGTTATACGTTATAACGTAACGCTACATAACGTTATACGTTATAACGTAATGCAAAATTACGTTATACCTTATATCGTAATACTACATATTGTTATATGTTACATCCTAATTACATATAACGTTATACGTTATAACGTAATGCTACATAACGTTTTACGTTATAATGTAATACTACATAACGTTATACATTATAACGTAATGCTACATAACGTTATACGTTATAACATATATCTACATAACGTTATACGTTATAACGTAATGTTAAATAACGTTATATGTAATATCGTAATACTACATGACGCCATACCATATAACATATATCTACATAACGTTATACGTTATAACGTAATGCTACATATCGTTATATGTTATAACGTAATACTACATAACGTTATACGTTATAACGTAATACTACATGTTTTTATATGTTACATCCTAATACCATATAACGTTATACGTTATAACGTAATGCTACATAACGTTTTACGTTATAACATATATCTACATAA
>NW_025218664.1:0-1044 GCF_014825855.1 Bombus pyrosoma | reverse complement strand
TTTTACGTTATAACATATATCTACATAGCGTTATACGTTGTAACGTAATGCTACATAACGTTATACGTTATTACGTAATGCTACATAACGTTATACTTTTTAACATATATCTACATAGCGTTATACGTTATAACGTAATGCTACATAACGTTATACGTTACATCCTTATACCATATAACGTTATACGTTATAACGTAATACCATATAACGTTATACGTTATAACGTAATACCATATAACGTTATACGTTATAACGTAATGCTACATAACGTTATACGTTATATCGTAATGCTACATAACGTAGTAGGTTACATCCTAATACCATATAACGTTATACGTTGTAATGTAATACTATATAACATTATATGTTATAACGTAATACTACATATCGTTATATGTTATAACGTAATACTACATAACGTTATACGTTGTATCGAAATGCTAAATAACGTTTTACGTTATAACATATATCTACATAGCGTTATACGTTATAACGTAATGCTACATAACGTTATACGTTATAACGTAATGCCACATAACGTTATACGTTATATCGTAATGCTACATAACGTTATTCGTTTTAACATATATCTACATAGCGTTATACGTTATAACGTAATGCTACATAACGTAATACGTTATACCGTAATGCTACATAACGTAGTAGGTTACATCCTAATACCATATAACGTTATACGTTGTAACGTAATACTATATAACATTATATGTTATAACGTAATACTACATATCGTTATATGTTATAACGTAATACTACATAACGTTATACGTTGTATCGAAATGCTACATAACGTTTTACGTTATAACATATATCTACATAGCGTTATGCGTTATAACGTAATGCTACATAACGTTATACGTTATAACGTAATGCCACATAACGTTATACGTTATATCGTAATGCTACATAACGTTATTCGTTTTAACATATATCTACATAGCGTTATACGTTATAACGTAATGCTACATAACGTTATACGTTACATCCTAATACCATATAACGTTATACGTTATAACGTAATACCAT
>NW_025218663.1:0-1044 GCF_014825855.1 Bombus pyrosoma | reverse complement strand
TAACGTATAACGTTATGTAGCTTTACGATATAGCGCATAACGTTATGTAGCATTACGTTATAACGTATAACGTTATGTAGCATTACGCAATAACGTATAACGTTATGTATCATTACCTTATATCGTATAACGTTATATGGTAAGACGTTAGAACGTATAACGTTATGTAGTATTAAGTTATAACGTATAGCGTTATGTAGCTTTACGATATAGCGTATAATGTTATGTAGTATTACGATATAACGTATAACGTTATGTAGTATTGCGATATAATGTATAACGTTATGTAGCATTACGTTATTACGTATAACGTTATGTAGTATTACGGTATAACATATAACGTTATGTAGCATTTCGATATAACGTATAACGTTATGTATCATTACCTTATAACGTATAACGTCATATGGTAATACGTTATAACGTATTACGTTATGTAGTATTACGATATAACGTATAACGTTATGTAGTATTACGTTATAACGTATAACGTTATGCAGTTTTACGAAATAACGTATCACGTTATGTAGCATTACGTTATAACGTATAACGTTCTGTAGTATTGCGTTATAACATATAACGTTAAGTAGCTTTACGATGTAACGTATAACGTTATGTAGCATTACGTTAAAACGTATAACGCTATGTAGTATTACGTTATAACGTGTAACGTTATGCAGCTTTACGTTGTAACGTATAACGTTATATGGTAATACGTTATAACGTATAACGTTATGTAGCTTTACGATATAACGTATAACGTTATGTAGAATTACGATATAACGTATAACGTTATGTAGTATTCCGATATAACGTTATGTAGTATTACGTTACATCTTATAACCTTATATGGTAATACGTTGTAACGTATAACGTTATGTAGCTTTACGATATAGCGCATAACGTTATGTAGCATTACGTTATAACGTATAACGTTATGTAGCATTACGCAATAACGTATAACGTTATGTATCATTACCTTATATCGTATAACGTTATATGGTAAGACGTTAGAACGTATAACGTTATGTAGTATTAAGTTAT
>NW_025218662.1:0-1044 GCF_014825855.1 Bombus pyrosoma | reverse complement strand
CATAACGTTATTAGTTATAACATAATACTACATAACGTTATACGTTGTAACGTAATACTATATAACGTTACACGTTATAACGTAATGCTACATAACGTTATACGTTATAACGTAATGCTATGTAACGTTATACGTTATATCATAATGCTACATAACGTTATACGTTATAACGTAATACTATATAACGTTATACGTTATACCGTAATACTAAATAACGTTATACGTTATACTTTAATGTTACATAACGTTATACGTTACAACGTAATGCTATGTAACCTTATACGTTATAACGTACTGCTATGTAACGTTATACGTTATAACGTACCGCTTTGTAACGTTATACGTTATATCATAATGCTACATAACGTTATACGTTATACCGTAATGCTACATAACGTTATTAGTTATAACGTAATACTACATAACGTTATACGTTATAACGTAATACTATATAACGTTTCACGTTATAACGTAATGCTACATAACGTTATACGTTATAACGTAATACTATATAACGTTGCACGTTATATCGTAATACTATATAACGTTATACGTTATAACGTAATGCTATATAACGTTATACGTTATATCATAGTGCTACGTAACGTTATACGTTATACCGTAATGCTACATAACGTTATACGTTATAACGTACTGCTATGTAACGTTATACGTTATATCATTATGCTACATAACGTTATACGTTATACCGTAATGCTACATAACGTTATTAGTTATATCGTATTACTATATAACGTTATACGTTATAACGTAATACTATATAACGATATACGTTATACCGTAATGCTACATAACGTTATACGTTATATCATAATGCTACAAAACGTTATACGTTATACCGTAATGCTACATAACGTTATTAGTTATAACATAATACTACATAACGTTATACGTTGTAACGTAATACTATATAACGTTACACGTTATAACGTAATGCTACATAACGTTATACGTTATAACGTAATGCTATGTAACGTTATACGTTATATCATAATGCTACATAACGTTATACGTTATAACGTA
>NW_025218661.1:0-1044 GCF_014825855.1 Bombus pyrosoma | reverse complement strand
TATATGACGATATACGTTATATCCTAA
The DNA here is from genome assembly GCF_014825855.1 of Bombus pyrosoma. NCBI lineage: Eukaryota > Metazoa > Arthropoda > Insecta > Hymenoptera > Apidae > Bombus > Bombus pyrosoma. The sequence goes on along the minus strand of NW_025218661.1, from coordinate 1,017 downwards.
TACCACATTACGTTATATGACATATCGTAATACCAAACAACGTTATACGTTATAACGCAATACTATATAACGTTATCCGTTATCTCGTAGCGCCACATAACGATATACGTTATATCGTAATACCACATAACGTTATACGTTAGAGCGTAATACCTCATAACGTTATACGTTATGTCGTAATACCACATAACGTTATACGTTATATCGTATTGCTATATGACGTTATACGTTATATCCTAATACTACATTACGATATACGTTATATCGTAAAACCTCATAACGTTATACCTTATATCGTAATACCACATAACGTTATACGTTATAACGTAATACCACATAACGTTATACGTTAGAGCGTAACACCTCATAACGTTATACGTTATGTCGTAATACCACATAACGTTATACGTTTTATCGTATTGCTATATGACGTTATACGTTATATCGTAATACCACATTACGTTATACGTCATATCGTAATACCAAACAATGTTATACGTTATATCGTAATACCACACAACGTTATACGTTATATGGTATTGCTATATGACGATATACGTTATATCCTAATACCTCATTACGTTATACGTCATATCGTAATACCAAACAACGTTATTCGTTATAACGCAATACTATATAACGTTATACGTTATCTCGTAGCGCCATATAAAGATATACGTTATATCGTAATATCACATAACGTTATACGTCATATCGTAACACCTCATAACGTTATACGTTATATCGTATTGCTATATGACGATATACGTTATATCCTAATACTACATTACGTTATACCTTATAACGTAATACTATATAACGTTATACCTTATATCATAATACCACATAAAGTTATTCGTTATAACGCAATACTATATAACGTTATACGTTATCTCGTAGCGCCACATAACGATATACGTTATATCGTAATATCACATAACATTATACGTCATATCGTAACACCTCATAACGTTATACGTTATATCGTATTGCTATATGACGATATACGTTATATCC
>NW_025218660.1:0-1044 GCF_014825855.1 Bombus pyrosoma | reverse complement strand
ACGATATAACGTATAACGTTATGTGGTGTAACGATATGACGTATAACGTTATATAGTATTACGTTATAACGTATAACGTTATGTGATAGTACGATATGACGTATAACGTAATGTAGTATTAGGATATAACGTATAACGTAATGTAGTATTAGGATATGACGTATAACGTAATGTAGTACTAGGATATGACGTATAACGTCATATAGCAATACGATATGACGTATAACGTAATGTAGTATTAGGATACAACGTATAACGTAATGTAGTATTAGGATATGAAGTATAACGTAATGTAGTACTAGGATATAACGTATAACGTCATATAGCAATACGATATAACGTATAACGTTCTGTGGTGTTACGATATGACGTATGACGTTATATGGTATTACGATATGACGTATAACGTAACGTAGTATTGGGATATAATGTATAACATCATATAGCAATACGATATGACGTATAACGTTATATAGTATTACAATATATCGTATAACGTTATGTGGTACTGCGATATAACGTATAACGTTATGTGGTGTAACGATATGAAGTATAACGTTATACAGTATTACGTTATAACGTATAACGTCATGTGGTATTAAGACCTAACGTATAACGTTTCGTGGTATCATGATATGATGTATAACGTAATGTAGTATTAGGATATAACGTATAACGTCATATAGCAATTCGATATAACGTGTAACGTTATGTGGTACTACGATATGACGTATAACGTAATGTAGTCTTAGGATATAACGTATAACGTTATGTGGTGTAACGATATGACGTATACCGTTATATAGTGTCACATTATAACGGATAACGTTATGTGGCATTACGACATGACGTATAACATAATGTAGAAATAGGATAAAACGCATGACGTCATATAGCAATGCGATATAACGTATAACGTTATGTGGTGTTACGATATGACGTTTAACGTTATATGGTATTACGATATGGCGTATAACGTAATGTAGTGTTGGGATATAATGTATAACGTCTTATAGCAATACGATATATCGTATAACGTTATGT
>NW_025218659.1:0-1044 GCF_014825855.1 Bombus pyrosoma | reverse complement strand
ATACTACATATCGTAATACGTTATATCGTAACAGTACATATCGTTTTCGTTATATCGTAATGCTACATAACGTTATACGTTATAACGTAGTACTACATAACGTTATACGTTATAACGTAATAGTACATAGCTTTATACGTTATATGGTAATATTATATAACGATATACGTTATATCGTAATACTACATAATGTTATACGCTTTGTCGTAATAGTACATAACGATATAAGTTATATCGTAATACTACATATCGTTATACGTTATAACGTATTACCATATAACGTTATCCGTCATATCGTAATGCTATATAACGTTATACGTTACAACGTAACACTACATAACGTTATACGTTATAACGTAATACTATATAACGTTATACGTTATATCGTAATGCTACATAACGTTATACGTTATAACGTAGTACTACATAACGTTATACGCTATAACGTAATGCTACATAACGTTAAACGTTATATCGTAACACTACATTTCGTTATGCGCAATATCGTAATACCATATAACGTTATGCGTCATATCGTAATGCTACATATCGTTATACGTTATATCGTAATGCTACATAACGTTAAACGTTATATCGTAATACTAGATATCGTTATACGTTATATCCCTAATGCAACATAACGTTATACGTTATAACGTAATTCTATGTAACGTTATACGTTATAACGTAATACTATAAAACGTTATACGTTATATTGTAATGCTACATAGAGTGATACGTTATATCGTAACAGTACATATCGTTTTCGTTATATCGTAATTCTACATAACGTTATACGTTACAACGTAATAGTATATAACGTTATAAATTATATCGTAATGCTTCGTAATGTTATAGGTTATATCGTAATACCATATAACGTTATACGTTATATCGTAATACTATATAGCGTTACACGTTATAATGTAATACAACATATCGTTATACGTTATAACGTATTATTACATATCGTTATATGCTGTATCGTAAAACTACATAACGTTATACGTTATATCGTAATGCTAGATAACGTTAAACGTTATA
>NW_025218658.1:0-2205 GCF_014825855.1 Bombus pyrosoma | reverse complement strand
CATAGCTTTATACGATATAGGGTAATATTATATAACGATATACGTTATATCGTAATACTACATAACGTTATACGTTATGTCGTAATAGTACATAACGTTATAAGTTATATGGTAATACTACATATCGTTATACGTTATAACGTATTACCATATAAGGTTATCAGTTATAACGTAATACTATATAACGTTATACGTTATAACGTATCACTACATAACGTTATTCGTCATATCGTAATGCTACATATTGTTATACGTTATATCGTAATGCTACATAACGTTATACGTTATAACGTAACACTAGATAACGTTATACGTTATAACGTAGTACTACATAACGTTATACGCTATAACGTAATGATACATAACGTTAAACGTTATATCGTAATGCTACCTATCGTTATTCGTTATATCGTAATGCTGCATAACGTTATCGGTTATATCGTAACAGTACATATATTTTCGTTATATCGTAATGCTACGTAACGTTATAGGCTATATCGTAATACCATATAACGTTATACGTTATATCGTAATACTACATATCGTTATACGATATAACGTATTACCATATAACGTTATACGTTATATCGTAATGCTACATTACATTATACGTTATGTCGTAATACTAGATATCGTTATACGTTATATCGTAACAGTACGTATCGTTTTCGTTATATCTTAATGCTACATAACGTTATACGTTATGTCGTAATAGTACATAACGTTATAAGTTATATCGTCATACTACATATCGTTATACGTTATAACGTATTACCATATAACGTTATACGTTATATCGTAATACTATATAGCGTAACACTTTATAATGTAATACCACATAACGTTAAACGTTATAACGTATTATTACATATCGTTAAATGCTATATCGTAAAACTACATAACGTTATACGTTATATCGTAATTCCACATATCGTCATACGTTATATCGTAACACTACATAACTTTATACGTTATAACGTAATACTATTTAACGTTATACGTTATATCGTAATGCTACATTACATTATACGTTATAACGTAATACTATATAATGTTATACGTTATATCGTAATGCTACATTACATTATACGTTATATCGTAATACTACATATCGTTTTACGTTATATCGTAATACTAAATAACGTTATACGTTATATCGAAATACCACATATCGTTACACGTTATAACGTAATACCACATAACGTTATACGTTATAACGTATTATTACATATCGTTATATGCTATATCGTAAATCTACATAACGTTATACGTTATATTGTAATGATAGATAACGTTATACGTTATATCGTAATATTACATATCGTTATACGTTATAACGTATTACCATATAACGTTATACGTTATATCGGAATACCACATATCGTTACACGTTATATCGTAATACTACATATCGTTATACGTTATAACGTATTACCATATAACGTTATACGTTATATCGTAATACCACATATCGTTATACGTTATATCGTAATACTACATATCGTTAGACGTTATAACGTATTATCATATATCGTTATCCGTTATATCGTAAAACTACATAACGTTATACGTTATATCGTAATGCTATATAACGTTATACGTTATAACGTATTGCCATATAACGTTATCCGTTATATCGTAATACTATATAACGTTATACGTTATATCGTAATACTGCATATCGTTATACGTTATAACGTATTACCATATAACGTTATCCGTTATATCGTAATACTATATAACGTTATACGTTATATCGTAATACCACATATCGTTATACGTTATATCGTATTACTACATATCGTTATACGTTATATCGTAATACTACATAACGTTATACGTTGGAACGTAGTACTACATAACGTTATACGTTATGTCGTAATAGTACATATCGTTATATGCTATATCGTAAAACTACATAACGTTATGCGTTATATCGTAATACTGCATATCGTTATACGTTATAACGTATTACCATATAACGTTATCCGTTATATCGTAATAGTATATAACGTTATACGTTATATCGTAATACCACATATCGTTATACGTTATATCGTAATACTACATATCGTTATACGTTATATCATAATACTAAATAACGTTATACGTTGGAACGTAGTACTACATAACGTTATACGTTATATCGTAATGCTACATAACGTTATACGTCATATCGTAATGCTACATAACGTTATCCGTTAT
>NW_025218657.1:0-1044 GCF_014825855.1 Bombus pyrosoma | reverse complement strand
GCTACATAACGTTATACGTTATATCGCAATACGACATAACGTTGCACGTTATATCGTAATGCTACATAACGTTATATGGTATATCGTAATGCTACATAACGCTATACGCTATAACGTAATGCTACATAACGTTACACGTTATAATGTAATACTATATAACCTTATACGTTATATCGTAATGCTACATAACTTTATACGTCATATCGTAATGCTACGTAACGTTATACGTTATATCGTAATACTACATAACGTTATACGTTATAACGTAATAGTACATAACGTTATAAGTTATATCGTAATGCTACATAACGTTATACGTTATATCGCAATGCTACAAAACGTTATACGTTACATCGTAATACAATGTAACGTTATTCGTTATAAGGTTATACTACATAGCATTATACGCTATAACGTAATGCTACATAACGTTATACGTTATATCGTAATGCTACATAACGTTATACGTTATATCGTAATGATACATAACGTTATACGTTACATCGTAATACTATGTAACGTCATTCGTTATAAGGTTATACTACATAACATTATACTCTATTACGTAATGCTACAAAACGTTATACGTTACATCGCAATACGACATAACGTTGTACTCTATATCGTAATGCTACATAACGTTATACCTTATATCGTAATGCTACATAACGTTATACGTTATAACGTAATAGTACATAGCGTTATACGTTATATCGTATTTCCATATAACCTTATACGTTATATCGTAATGCTACATAACGTTATACGTTACATCGTAATACTATGTAACGTTATTCGTTATAAGGTTATACTACATAGCATTATACGCTATAACGTAATGCTATATAACGTTATACGTTATATCGTAATGCTACATAACGTTATACGTTATATCGTAATACTATATAATGTCATACGTTGTAACGTAATGCTACATAACGTTATACGTTATATCGTAATACAAGATATCGTTATACGCTATATCGTAATACGACATAACCTTATACGTTATATCGTAATGCTACATAACGTTATACGTTATAT
>NW_025218656.1:0-1044 GCF_014825855.1 Bombus pyrosoma | reverse complement strand
CGATATAACGTATAACGTTATTTATCATTACCTTAGAACGTATAAGGTTCTGTAGCGTTACGATATAACGTATAACGTTATGTAGCATTACGTTGTAACGTATAACGTTGTGTAGTACTACGCTATAACGTATAACGTTATATGGCAATATGTTATAACGTATAACCATATGTAGCTTTACGTTATGACGTATAACGTTATGTAGTATTACGATATAGCGTGTAACGTTATGTAGCATTACGATATAACGTATAACGCTATGCAGCATTACGTTATAACGTATAACACTATATAGCTTTACGTTATAACGAATAACGTTATGTAGCTTTACGATATAACGTATAACGTTATGTAGTATTACGATATATCGTTTAACTTTATGTAGTATTACGATATATCGCATAACGTTATGTAGTATAACGTTATAACGTATACCGTTACGTAGCTTTACGATATAACGTATGACGTTATGTAGTATTACGATATATCGTTTAACGTTATGTAGCATTACGATATAACGTATAACGTTATGTAGCATTACGTTATAACGTATAACAGTATATGGTAATACGTTATAACGTATAACGTTATGTAGCAGTACGTTATAACGTATATCGTTATGTAGCTTTCCGTTATAACGTATAACGTTATGTAGAATTACGTTAGAGAGTATAACGTTATGTATCATTACGATATATCGTATAACGTTATGTAGCTTTACGATGTAACGTATAAAGTTATGTAGTATTACGATATATCGCATAACGTTATATTGTATTGCGATATAACGTATAACGTTGTGTAGTATTACGTTATATCGTATAACGTTATATGGTAATACATTGTAACGTATACCGTTATGTAGCTACACGATATAACGTATGACGCTATGTAGTATTACGATATAGCGTATAACGTTATGTAGCATTACGATAATTTACGATATTACGTATAACGTTATGTAGCTTTACGATATAACGTATAAAGTTATGTAGCATTACGGTATAACGTATAACGTTATGTAGTATTACGTTATATCGTATA
>NW_025218655.1:0-1044 GCF_014825855.1 Bombus pyrosoma | reverse complement strand
CTATATAACGTTATACTATATATCATAATACTATATAACGTTATACGTTATAACGTAATACCATATAACGTTATTGATTACAAAGTAATACCACATATCGTTATACGTTATATCGTAATACTATATAACGTTATACGTTATATCATAATACCATATAACGTTATACGTTATAACGTAATATCACATATCGTTATACGTTTTATACGTAATACAATATAACGTTATACGTTATATCTTAATACTATATAACGTTATACGTTATATCGTAATACTACATAACGTTATACGTTATAACGTAATACCACATATCGTTATACGTTATATCGTAATACCATATAACGTTATACGTTATATCGTAATACCATATGACGTTATACGTTATATCGTAATACCATATAACGTTATACGTTACATCGTAATACCATATAACGTTACTGATTACAACGTAATACCACATATCGTTATACGTTATATCGTAATACTATATAACGTTATACGTTATATCATAATACTATATAACGTTATACTATATATCATAATACTATATAACGTTATACGTTATAACGTAATACCATATAACGTTATACGTTATATCGTAATACTATATAACGTTATATCATAATACTATATAACGTTATACGTTATAACGTAATACCATATAACGTTATTGATTACAAAGTAATACCACATACCGTTATACGTTATATCGTAATACTATATAACGTTATACGTTATATCATAATACCATATAACGTTATACGTTATAACGTAATATCACATATCGTTATACGTTTTATCGTAATACAATATAACGTTATACGTTATATCTTAATACTATATAACGTTATACGTTATATCATAATACTATATAACGTTATACATTATATCATAATACTATATAACGTTATGCGTTATATCATAATACTATACAACGTTATACGTTATAACGTAATACCACATATCGTTATACGTTATATCGTAATACCATATAACGTTATACGTTATATCGTAATACCATATGACGTTATACGTTATATCGTAATA
>NW_025218654.1:0-1044 GCF_014825855.1 Bombus pyrosoma | reverse complement strand
ATACAATATAACGTTATACGTTATATCATAATACTATATATCGTTAAACGTTATATCGTAATACCATATAACGTTATACTATATATCATAATACTATATAACGTTATACGTTATATCATAATACTATATAACGTTATACGTTATATCGTAATACTATATAACGTTATACGTTGTATCGTAATAGTATATAACGTTGTACTATTTATCATAATACTATATAACGTTATACGTTATATCGTAACACCATATAACGTTATACGTTATATCGTAAAACTATATAACGTTATACGTTATATCGCAATACTATATATCATTTTACGTTATATCATAATACAATATAACGTTATACGAAGAAACGTAATACCACATATCGTTATACGTTATATCGTAATACCACATATCGTGATACGTTATATCGTAACACCATATAACGTTATACGTTATATCGTAATACAATATAACGTTATACGTTATATCGTAATACCATATAACGTTATACTATATATCATAATACTACATAACGTTATACGTTATATCATAATACTATATAACGTTATACGTTATATCGTAATACTATATATCGTTTTACGTTATATCGTAATACTATATAACGTTATACGTTATATCGTAACACTATATATCGTTGTACGTTATATCGTAATACTATATAACGTTATACGATATATCATAATACAATATAACGTTATACATTATATCGTAATACCATATAACGTTATACGTTATATCGTAATACTATATACCGTTATACGTTATATCGTAATACCATATAACGTTATACGTTATATCGTAATACCACATATCGTTATACGTTATATCGCAACACCATATAACGTTATACGTTATATCGTAATACAATATAACGTTATACTTTATATCGTAATACTGTATAACGTTATACGTTATATCGCTATACTATATATCGTTTTACGTTATATCATAATACAATATAGCGTTATACGTTGAAACGTAATACCACATATCGTTATACGTTATATCGTAATACCACATACCGTTATACGTTAT
>NW_025218653.1:0-1045 GCF_014825855.1 Bombus pyrosoma | reverse complement strand
TACGTTATAACGTATAACGCTATGTAGCATTGCGTTATAACGTATAACGTTATATGGTATTACGTTATAACGTATAACGTTATATGGTATGACGTTATAACGTATAACGTTATATGGTATTAGGATGTAACGTATAACGTTATGTAGCATTACGTTATAACGTATAACGCTATGTAGATATATGTTATAACGTATAACGCTATGCAGCATTACGTTATAACGTATAACGTTATGTAGATATATGTTATAACGTATGGCGTTGTGTAGTATTACGATATAACATATAACGTTATGTAGCATTACGTTATAACGTATAACGTTATGTAGATATATGTTATAACGTAAAACGTTATGTAGCATTACGATACAACGTATAACGTTATGTAGTGTTACGTTATAACATATGACGATATGTAGCATTACGTTATAACGTATAACGTTATATGGTATTACGTTATAACGTATAACGTTATATGGTATTACGTTATAACGTATAACGTTATATGGTATTAGGATGTATCGTATAACGTTATGTAGCATTACGTTATAACGTATAACGTTATGTAGATATATGCTATAACGTATGGCGTTATGTAGTATTACGATATAACATATAACGTTCTGTAGCATTACGTTATAACGTATAACATAATGTAGATATATGTTATAACGTAAAACGTTATGTAGCAATACGATACAACGTATAACGTTATGTAGTGTTATGTTATAACATATAACGATATGTAGCATTACGTTATAACGTAAAACGTTATATAGTATTACGTTACAACGTATAACGTTATATGGTATTAGGATGTAACCTATAACGTTATGTAGCATTACGATATAACGTATGACGTTATGTAGCATTGCGTTATAACGTATAACGTTATATGGTATTACGTTATAACGTATAACGTTATATGGTATGACGTTATAACGTATAACGTTATATGGTATTAGGATGTAACGTATAACGTTATGTAGCATTACGTTATAACGTATAACGCTATGTAGATATATGTTATAACGTATAACGTTATGT
>NW_025218652.1:0-1045 GCF_014825855.1 Bombus pyrosoma | reverse complement strand
AATGCTACATATCGTTATATGTTATAACGTAATACTACATAACGTTATACGTTGTATCGTAATACTACATATCGTTATATGTTATAACGTAATTCTACATAACGTTATACGTTATATCGCAATGCTACATAACTTTATACGTTATAACATATATCTACATAGCGTTATACGTTATAACGTAATGCTACATAACGTTATATGTTCCATCATAATACCATATAACGTTATACGTTATAACGTAATGCTATATAACGTTATACGTTATAACGTAATGATACATAACGTTATACGTTTTATCGTAATTCTACATATCGTTATATGTTATAACGTAATACTACATAACGATATACGTTGTATCGTAATACTACATATCGTTATATGTTATAACGTAATACTACATAACGTTATACGTTATAACGTAATGCTATATAACGTTATACTTTATAACATATATCTACATAGCGTTATACGTTATAACGTAATGCTACATAACGTTATACGTTACATCCTAATATCATATAACGTCATACGTTATAACGTAATACCATATAACGTTATACGTTATAACGTAATGCTACATAACGTTATACGTTATATCGTAATGCTACATATCCTTATATGTTATAACGTAATACTACATAACGTTAAACGTTGTATCGTAATGCTACATAACGTTTTACGTTATAACATATATCTACATAACGTTATATGTTATAACGTAATATTACATAACGTTATACGTTGTATCGTAATACTACATAACGTTATACGTTATAACATATATCTACATAGCGTTATACGTTATAACGTAATGCTACATTTCGTTATATGTTCCATCATAATACCATATAACGTTATACGTTATAACGTAATGCTACATAACGTTATACGTTTTATCGTAATACTACATATCGTTATATGTTATAACGTAATACTACATAACGATATACGTTGTATCGTAATACTACATATCGTTATATGTTATAACGTAATACTACATAACGTTATACGTTATAACGTAATGCTATATAACGTTATACGTTAT
>NW_025218651.1:0-1045 GCF_014825855.1 Bombus pyrosoma | reverse complement strand
TTATGATATAACGTATAACGTTACTTGGTATGACGTTATAACGTATAACCTTATGCAGTATTCCGATATAACATATAACGTTATATAGTACTACGTTATGACGTATAACGTTCTGTAGTACGATGATATAACGTATAACGTTATATAACACTACGTTATGGCGTATAACGTTGTATAGTATTACGTTGTTACGTATAACGATATATAGTATTACGTTATAACGTATGACGTTGTATAGTATTACGTTATGACGTATGACGTTGTATAGTATTACGTTATGACGTATAACGTTCTGTTGTACGGTGATATAACGTATAACGTTATATGATATTACGATATAGCGTATAACGTTATACGGTATTACGATATAACATATAACGTTATATAGTACTACGTTATGACGTATAACGTTCTGTAGTATGATGATATAACGTATAACGTTATATAGCACTACGTTATGGCGTATAACGTTGTATAGTATTACGTTGTAACGTATAACGATATATAGTATTACGTTATAACGTATGACGTTATATAGTATTACGTTATGACGTATAACGTTCTGTAGTACGGTGATATAACGTATAACGTTATATGCTATTACGATATAGCGTATAACGTTATACGGTATTACGATATATCATATAACGTTTTATAGTACTACGTTATGACGTATAACGTTCTGTAGTATGATGATATAACGTATAACGTTATATAGTAATACGTTATGACGTATGACGTTGTATAGTATTACGATATAGTGTATAACATTATATGGTATTACGATATAACATATAACGTTATATGCTATTACGATATAGCGTATAACGTAATACGGTATTACGCTATAACATATAACGTTATATAGTACTACGGTATGACGTATTACGATATATAGTATTAGGTTATAACGTATAACGACGTATAGTACGACGTTATGACGTAGAACGATGTGTACTATCATGATATAACGTATAACGTTACTTGGTATGACGTTATAACGTATAACGTTATGCAGTATTACGATATAACGTATAACGTTATA
>NW_025218650.1:0-1045 GCF_014825855.1 Bombus pyrosoma | reverse complement strand
GTAGAAGAAAGAGGGAAGAGAGAAACAGAAGAGAGGAGGAAAAGGATAAGGGAATCCAAATACAACGGATACATAACCACAGAGGGGACCCCAAAGTACTTGGAAGGGAGGATAAAGTGAAAGCACAGGAAAATTATAGCCAGATTCAGGTGTAGAAACGAGACCACAGCGAAGGAACATTGGAAAGAGGAGGGAGAAAGAAGGTGCAGATTATGTGGAAGGGTAGAAGAGGACCTGAGACATGTAATAGAGGAATGTTAAATAACAGGAGGAGCAAAGGACATAGAAAAAAAAAATTGAATGAGACTGGGGAAGGACTAATGGACTTAAGAGCAATAATAGAGAACAGAAGGGCAAAGGCGATACAAGACGGGTTAGAAGGACAGGGAGGTAGCGCAGCAAGGAGGAAAAAAGACCAAAGCGACAATGGTGTGTAGGCATAAGTCGCATTAGAGTGTAAGCATTAGTTTAGACTAGAGGTAAAAATAGGCTAAGTGCAATAATGTTTTTTTTTATTTATTGTTTGTTTACATTTTACAATTTGTCCAATAGGACATTTGATAAAATATTATAAAAGTGCAATAATGTGTTGTAAAAATCGAAAGTTCGTCCAAAGCCGAGAGGCACGGACTAAGATAAATAAATAAATATAACGTAGTATAATATGAAATAATAGTATATAACGTAATACTATATAACGTGATGGGTTATAACCTAAGTTTATATAACGTAATACTATAAAACGTAACACGTTGTGCAGTGTTCTGTTATTTTATAACAATGTTATTCGCCGCATAATTAATAAATGTATCATGTACAGCGATGCAGGCGGTATTGAAAAAAAAAAAAAAAAAATAATGCAATGTAGATAAACAGAGAGAAAATGGATAATTTGGTAGGTAGTATAATTCCATATGAATTATATTCTACTTTTATTTCATATTTCAAGTGTCGCTTATTCTACATTTGCATTGCAATGGAACTGCAAAATAATGATGTAAATATGAAACAGTGTTTCATAGAGAGTTATACGATTGTCTAAGAT
>NW_025218649.1:0-1045 GCF_014825855.1 Bombus pyrosoma | reverse complement strand
ATGTATAACGTTATGTGGTAATACGATATAAAGTATAACGTTATGTGGTATTACGATATGACGTATACCGTTATATAGTACTACGCTATAGCGTATAACGATATGTGGTATTACCATATGACGTATAACGTAATATAGTATTAGGATATAACGCATAACGTTATATAGTATTACGTTATAACGTATAACGTTATGTGGTGTTACGATATGACGTATACCGTTCTATAGTATTACGTTATAACGTATAACGTTATGTGGTATAACGATATGACGTATAACGTTATGTAGTATCAGGATATATCGTATAACCTTATATAGTATTACGTTATAACGTATAACGTTATGTGGTACTACGATATGGCGTATAAGGTAATGTAGTGCTAGGATATAACGTATAACGTCACATAGCAATACGATATAACGTATAAAGTTATGTGGTATTACTTTATGACGTATAACGTAATGTAGTATCAGGATATATCGTATAACGTTATATAGTATTACGTTATAACGTATAGCGTTATGTGGTACTACGACATAACGTATAACGTTATGTGGTGTTACGATATGACGTATACCATTATAAGGTATTACGTTATAACGTATAACGTTATTTGGTATCACGATATCGCGTATAACGTAATGTAGTATTAGGATAGAACGTATAACGTCTTATAGCAATACGATATAACGTGTAAAGTTATGTGGTGTTACGATATGACGTATAACGTTATATAGCATTACGTTATAATGTATAAAGATATGTGGTATTACCATATGACGTAAAACGTAATGTAGAATTAGGATGTAACGTATAACGATATGTGGTGTTACGATATGACGTATAACGTAATGTAGTATCAGGAAATAACGTATAACGTTATATAGTATTACGTTATAACGTATAACGTTATGTGATACTACGATATAACATATAACGTAATATAGTTTTAGGATATAACGTATAACGTTATGTTGTGTTACGATATGACGTATAACGTAATATCGTATTACGTTATAACGTATAGCGTTATGTGGTACTACG
>NW_025218648.1:0-1045 GCF_014825855.1 Bombus pyrosoma | reverse complement strand
TTATACGTTATATCGTAATACTACATATCGTTATATGTTATAACGTAATAATACATAACGTTATAGGTTACATCGTAATACCATATAACGTTATACGTTGTAACGTAATACTATATAACGTTAAACGTTTTAACGTAATACTATATAACGTTATACGTTATAACGTAATGCTACATAACGTTATACGTTATAACATATAACTACATAGCGTTATACGTTATAACGTAATGCTACATATCGTTATACGTTATATCGTAATACTACATATCTTTATATGTTATAACGTAATACTACATAACGTTATACGTTATATCGTAATGCTACATAACGTTTTACGTTCTAACATATATCTACATGACGTTATACGTTATAACGTAATACTATATAACGTTATACATTATAACGTAATGCTACATAACGTTATACGTTATATCGTAATGCTACATAACGCTATACGTTATAACATATATCTACATAGCGTTATGCGTTATAACGTAATGCTACATAACGTTATACGTTACATCCTAGTACCATATAACGTTATACGTTATAACGTAATACAATATAACGTTTTACGTTATAACGTAATGCTACATAACGTTATACGTTATAACATATATCTTCATAGCGTTATACGTTATAACATAATGCTACATTACGTTATACGTTACATCCTAATACCATATAACATTATACGTTATAACGTAATACTTTATAACGTTATACGTTATAACGTAATGCTACATAACGTTATACGTTATATCGTAATACTACATATCGTTATATGTTATAACGTAATACTACATAAAGTTATACGTTGTATCGTAATACTACATATCGTTATATGTTATAACGTAATACCATATAACGTTATACGTTATAACGTAATGCTACATAACGTTATACGTTATATCGTAATGCTACATAACGTTATACGTTACATCCTAATACCATATAACATTATACGTTATAACGTAATGCTACATAACGTTATAGGTTATATCGTAATAATACATATCGTTATATGTTATAACGTAATACTACA
>NW_025218647.1:0-2205 GCF_014825855.1 Bombus pyrosoma | reverse complement strand
GATATAACGTATAACGTTATGTAGCATTACGATATAACGTATAACGTTATGTAGCATTACGATATAACGTATAACGTTATGTAGTATTACGACATAACGTATAACGTTATGTAGCATTACGATATAACGTATAACGATATGTAGCATTACGATATAACGTATAACGTTATGTAGTATTACGATATAACGTATAACGTTATGTAGCATTACAATATAACGTATAACGTTATGTATCATTACGATGTAACGTATAACGTTATGTAGTAATACGTTATGACGTATAACGGTATGTAGTATTACGATATAACGTATAACGATATGTAGCATTACGATATCACGTATAACGTTATGTAGTAATACGTTATGACGTATAACGCTATGTAGTAATACGATATGACGTATAACGTTTTGTAATATTACGTCATAACGTATAACCTTATGTAGCATTACGATATAACGTATAACGTTATGTAGCATTACGATATAACGTATAACGTTATGTAGCATTACGATATAACGTATAACGTTATGTAGCATTACGATATAACGTATAACGTTATGTAGCATTACGATATAACGTATAACGACATGTAGCATTACGATATAACGTATAACGTTATGTAGCATTACGATATAACGTATAACGTTATGTAGCATTACGATATAACGTATAACGTTATGTAGCATTACGATATAACGTATAACGTTATGTAGCATTACCTTATAACGTATAACGTTATGTAGTAATACGTTATGACGTATAACGCTATGTAGTATTACGATATAACGTATAACGTTATGTAATATTACGTCATAACGTATAACATTATATAGTAGTACGATATAACGTATAACGTTATGTATCATTACGATATAACGTATAACGTTATATAGCATTACGATATCACGTATAACGTTATGTATCATTACGATATAACGTATAATGTTATGTATCATTACGATATAACGTATAACGTTATGTAGCATTATGATATAACGTATTACGTTATGTAGCATTACGATATAACGTATAACGTTATGTAGCATTATGATATAACGTATTACATTATGTAGCATTACGATATAACGTATAACGTTATGTATCATTACGATATAACGTACAACGATATGTAGCATTACGATATCACGTATAACGATATGTAGCATTACGATATCACGTATAACGTTATGTATCATTACGATATAACGTATAACGTTATGTAGCATTACGATATCACGTATAACGTTATGTAGCATTACGATATAACGTATAACGTTATGTAGCATGACGATATAACGTATAACGTTATGTATCATTACGATATAACGTATAACGATATGTAGCATGACGATATCACGTATAACGTTATGTATCAATACGATATAACGTATTACGTTATGTAAAATTATGATATCACGTATAACGTTATGTATCATTACGATATAACGTATAACGTTATGTAGTATTACGATATAACGTATAACGATATGTAGCATTACGCTATCACGTATAAAATTATGTATCATTACGATATAACGTATAACGTTATGTAGTAATACGTTATGACGTATAACGCTATGTAGTATTACGATATAACGTATAACGTTATGTAGCATTACGATATAACGTATAACGTTATGTAGCATTACGATATAACGTATAACGTTATGTAGCATTACGATATAACGTATAACATTATGTAGCATTACGATATAACGTATAACGTTATGTATCATTACGATATAACGTATAACGTTATGTAGCATTACGATATAGCGTATAACGTTATGTAGCATTACGATATAACATATAACGTTATGTAGCATTATGATATAACGTATAACGTTATGTAGTGATACGTTATGACGTATAACGCTACGTAGTATTACGATATAACGAATAACGTTATGTAATATTACGTCATAACGTATAACCTTATGTAGCATTACGATATAACGTATAACGTTATGTAGCATTATGATATAACGTATAACGTTATGTATCATTACGATATATCGTATAACGTTATGTATCATTACGATATAACGTATAACGTTATGTAGCATTAGGATATAACGTCTAACGTTATGTAGCATTACGATATAACGTATAACGTTATGTAGCATTACGATATAACGTATAACGTTATGTAGCATTACGATATAACGTATAACGTTATGTAGCATTACGATATAACGTATAAC
>NW_025218646.1:0-1045 GCF_014825855.1 Bombus pyrosoma | reverse complement strand
ACATATAACATTGTATAGTAATACGTTATGACGTATAACGTTATATGGTATGACGATATAACGTATAACTTTATATAGTACTACGTTGTGACGTATAACGTTGTATAGTATTACGTTATGACGTATAACGTGGTGCAGTATAGTGATATAACGTATAACGTTATATGCTATTACGATATAGCGTATAACGTTATACGGTCTTACGATATAGCATATAACGTTATATAGTACAAGGTTACGACATATAACGTTGTATAGTATTACGTTATAGCGTATAACGTCATATGGTATTACGATATAACATCTAACGTTGTATGTTACTACGATATAGCGTATAACGTTATACGGCATTACGATATAACATATAACGTTATATTGTACTATGTTATGGCGTATAACGTTCTGTAGTATGATGATATAACATATAACGTTATATAGTACAACGTTATGACGTATAACGTTGTATAGTGTTACGTTATGACGTATAACGTTGTGCAGTATTATGATATAACGTATAACGTTATATGCTATTACGATATAGCGTATAACGTTTTACGGTATAACGATATAACATATAACGTTATACAGTACTACGCTATGTGGTATAACGTTCTGTAGTATGATGATATAGCTTATAACGTTATATAGTACTACGTTATGACGTAAAACGATGTGTAGTATTATGATGTAACGTATAACGTTTCATGGTATGACATTATAACGTATAAACTTATACAGCATTACGATATAACGTATAACGTTATATAGTAATACGTTATGACTTATAACGTTATATATACTACGTTATGACGTGTAACGTTCTGTAGTATTATGATATAACGTATTACGTTATATGCTATTACGATATAGCGTATAACGTTATACGGTATCACGATATAACATATAACGTTATATAGTACAACGTTATGACGTATAACGTTGTATAGTATTACGTTATGACGTATAACGTTGTGCAGTATTATGATATAACGTATAACGTTATATGTTACTACAATATAGCGTATAACGTTATACGGTATTACGA
>NW_025218645.1:0-1045 GCF_014825855.1 Bombus pyrosoma | reverse complement strand
TACATATCTTTAGACATTATAACATATTACCATATAATGTTATCCGTGATATCGTAATACTATATAACGTTATACGTTATATCGTAATGCTACATAACGTTATACGTTATAACGTATTATTACATATTGTAATATGCTGTATCGTAAAACTACATAACGTTATACGTTATATCGTATGCTAGATAACGTTATACGTTATGTCGTAATTCTACATATCGTTATACGTTATAACGTATTACCATATAACGTTATACGTTATATCGCAATGCCACATATCGTTATACGTTATATCGTAATACTACATATCGTTATACGTTATAACGTATTACCATATAACGTTATACGTTATATCGTAATACCACATATCGTTATACGTTATATCGTAATACTACATATCTTTAGACGTTATAACATATTACCATATAACGTTATCCGTGATATCGTAATACTATATAACGTTATACGTTATATCGTAACGCTACATAACGTTATACGTTATAACGCATTATTACATATTGTTATATGCTGTATCGTAAAACTACATAACGTTATACGTTATATCGTATGCTAGATAACGTTATACGTTATATCGTAATACTACATATCGTTGTACGTTATAACGTATTACCATATAACGTTATACGTTATATCGCAATGCCATATATCGTTATACGTTATATCGTAATACTACATATCGTTATACGTTATAACGTATTACCATATAACATTATCCGTTATATCGTAATACTATATAGCGTTACACGATATAGTGAAATACCACGTAACGTTACACGTCACATCGTAATACTACATACCGTTATACGTTATAACGTATTACCATATAATGTTATCCGTTATATCGTAATACTATATAAAGTTATACGTTATATCGTAATGCTACATAACGTTATACGTTATAACGTATTATTACATATTGTTATATGCTGTATCGTAAAACTACATAACGTTATACGTTATATCGTAATGCTAGATAACGTTATACGTTATATCGTAATACTACATATCGTTATACGTTATAACGTAT
>NW_025218644.1:0-1045 GCF_014825855.1 Bombus pyrosoma | reverse complement strand
ATACGTTGTAACGTAATACTACATAACGTTATTCGTTATACCGTAATGCTACATATCGTTACACGTTGTATCGCAATATTACATAACGTTATACGCTATAACGTAATGCTACATAACGTTATACGTTATATCGTAATGCTACATAACGTTATACGTTATATCGTAATACTATATAGCGTCATACGTTGTAACGTAATACTACATAACGTTATAGATTATATCGTAATACAACATATCGTTTTACGCTATAACGTAATGCTACATAACGTTATACGTTATGTTGTAGTGCTACATAACGTTATACGTTATATCGTAATACCATATATCGTTATGCGTTGTATCGTAATGCTACATAACGTTATTCGTTATACCGTAATGCTACATATCGTTACACGTTGTATCGCAATATTACATAACGTTATACGCTCTAACTTAATGCTACATAACGTTATACGTTATATCCTAATACTACATAACGTTAATCATTATAATGTAATAGTACATAACGTTTTACATTATATCTTAATACTACATATCATTATACGATATATCGTAATACTACATAACGTTATACGCTATAACGTAATGCTACATATCGTTATACGTTATATCGTAGTGCTACATAACGTTATCGGTTATATCGTAATACAACATATCGTTATACGCTATATCGTAATACCATATATCGTTATACATTATTACGTAATGCTACATAACGTTATACGTTATATCGTAATACTACATAACGTTAATCGTTATAACGTAATAGTACATAACGTTTTACATTATATCTTAATACTACATATTATTATACGATATATCGTAATACTACATAACGTTATACGCTATAACGTAATGCTACATATCGTTATTCGTTATATCGTAGTGCTACATAACGTTATAGGTTATATCGTAGTACAACATATCGTTATACGTTATATCGTAATACCATATATCGTTACACGTTACTACGTAATGCTACATAACGTTATACGTTATATCGTAATACTACATAACGTTAATCGTTATAACGTAATACAACATA
>NW_025218643.1:0-1045 GCF_014825855.1 Bombus pyrosoma | reverse complement strand
AACGTAATACTACATAACGTTATACGTTATACCGTGTTACTATATAACGTTATACGTTATAACGTAATACTATATCACGTTATACGTTATAACGTAATGCTATATAACGATATACGTTATATCATAAAGCTACATACCGTTATACGTCATACCGTGTAACTATATAACGTTATACGTTATAACGTAGTGCTATATAACGTTTTGCGATATATCATAATGCTACATAACGTTATACGTTATACCGTACTGCTACATAACGTTATACGTTATACCGTAATGATACAAAACGTTATATGATATAACGTAATACTATATAACGTTATACGTTATAGCGTAATGCTATATAACGTTACACGTTATATCATATTGCTACATAACGTTATACGTTATACAGTAATGTTACATATCGTTATTCGTTATAACCTAATACTACATATCATTATACGTTATAACGTATTACTATATAACGTTATACGTTATAACCTAATGCTATATAACGTTATACGTTATAACGTAATGCTATATAACGTTATACGATATATCATAGTGCTACATAACGTTCTACGTTATAACGTAATACTACATAACGTTATACGTTATAACGTATTGCTATATAACGTTATACGTTATAACGTAATACTACATAACGTTATACGTTATATCGTAATACTACATAACGTTTTACGTTATAACGTAATACTACATAACGTTATACGTTATAACGTAATGCTATATAACGTTATACGTCATATGGTAATGCTACATAACGTTATACGGTATAACGTAATACTACATAACGTTATAGGTTATAACCTAATGCTATATAACGTTATACGTTATAACGTAATGCTATATAACGTTATACGATATATCATAGTGCTACATAACGTTATACGTTATAACGTAATACTACATATCGTTATACGTTATAACGTAATACTACATAACGTTATACGTTATACCGTGTTACTATATAACGTTATACGTTATAACGTAATACTATATAACGTTATACGTTATAACGTAATGCTATATAACGATATAC
>NW_025218642.1:0-1045 GCF_014825855.1 Bombus pyrosoma | reverse complement strand
TATGTAGCTTTACGATATAACGTATAACGTTATGTAGTATTACGATATATCGTTTAACGTTATGTAGTATTACGATATATCGCATAACGTTATGTAGTATTGCGATATAACGTATAACGTTATGTAGTATTACGTTGTAACGTATAACGTTGTGTAGTTTTACGTTATAACGTATAACGTTATATGGCAATACGTTATACCGTATAACCATATGTAGCATTACGTTATGACGTATAACGTTGTGTAGTATTACGTTATAACGCATAACGTTATATGGTAATACATTATAACGTATACCGTTACGCAGCTTTACGATATAACGTATGACATTATGTAGTATTACGATATAGCGTATAACGTTATGTAGCATTACGATATAACGTATAACGTTATGTAGCATTTCGTTATAACGTATAACATTATATGGTAATACGTTATAACGTATAACGTTATGTAGCATTACGTTATAACGTATATCGGTATGTAGCCTTACGATATAACGTATAACGTTATGTAGCATTACGATATAACGTATAACGTTATGTAGTATTACGTTATATCATATAACGTTATATGGTAATACGTTATAACGTATAACGTTATGTAGTATTACGATATTACGTATAACGTTATGTAGCTTTACGATATAACGTATAACGTTATGTAGTATTACGATATATCGTTTAACCTTATGTGGTATTACGATATATCGCATAAGGTTATGTAGTATTGCGATATAACGTATAACGTTATGTATCATTACCTTATAACGTATAAGGTTCTGTAGCATTGCGATATAACGTATAACGTTATGTAGTATTACGTTATGACGTATAACGTTGTGTAGTATTACGTTATAACGAATAACGGTATATGGTAATACATTATAACGTATACAGTTACGTAGCTTTACGATATAACGTATGACGTTATGTAGTATTACGATATAGCGTATAACGTTATGTAGCATTACGATGTAACGTATAACGTTATGCAGCATTACGTTAGAACGTATAACATTATATAGCTTTACGTTATAACGTAT
>NW_025218641.1:0-1046 GCF_014825855.1 Bombus pyrosoma | reverse complement strand
CGTGCTCTATATTTGGCAGCAAATGTGAGGAATAACGCGCATTGAAATGCCGACATATCACCGACAGCGGCGGAGATACCTTGAATTGAATATTCAATCTGGATTATGCAACGCTGGGACTACGCTGGTCTTTATCTAGACCAGATATGACGAGGCGCAAACCGATTGTTGTGCTCTGTATTTGGCAGCAAATGAGTAGCGTAAAGCGGATCGAATTATCTGCATATCACCAATAGCAGCAGAAATACTTTCAGATGAATATTCAAGCTTGAATATGCAAAACTGGAAATACGATGGTCTTTACCTAGGACAGAGTTGACGTAGCGGAAGCCGGATGTCGTTCCTCGTATTTCGCAGCGTATGTGGAGTAAATCGTTCTCAGAATTGTAGACATATCTCGAATAGCAGCGGAGATACGTTCTATTGAATATTCAAGACTGAATATAAAAAGCTGCAACTGCTCTGGATTTCGCAGTGCCCCGATTTGACGTAGCGCAAGCCGAATGTCGTGCTTTGTATTGGCAGCATATGAGGTGTATAACGCGCATCGAATTAACGACATATCACCAATAGCAGCGTATATATGTTCGGATGAATATTTAGGCTTGAATATGCAAAACTGAACCAACGCTGGTCTTGACCTAGATCAGAGTTGACGCAGCGCAAACCGAATGTCGTGCTCTGTATTGGCAGAATATGAGGTGAATGACGCGCATCGAATTATCGAGATATCTCCAATTTCAGCGGAGACGCGTTCAGATGAATATTCATGCTTCAATGTGCAAAACTGGTAAGACGTTGGTGTTAAAAAATACCAGAGTGGACAGAGCGCAAACCGAATGTCGTGCTCTGTATTTGGCAGCATATACGGTGCATCGAATTATCGAGATATTACCAATAGCAGCGGAGATACGTTCAGATGAATATTCATGCTTGAATATGCAAAACAGAAAGTGTGCTGGTCTGGACCTGGACCAGAGTTGATGTAGCGCAAGCCGATTGTCGTGCTCTGAATTTGGCAGAAATGTGTAGTGTAAAGCGCATCG
>NW_025218640.1:0-1046 GCF_014825855.1 Bombus pyrosoma | reverse complement strand
TCCGCTGCTATTGGTGATATGTCGATAGTTCGATACGCTTTACATTACACATTTGCTGCCAAATACAGAACACGACATCCGGTTTGCACTCTGCTAACTCCGGTCTAGGTCAAGACCAGCGTATTTCCAGTTTTGCATATTCAAGTTTGAATATTTAATTCAAGGTATCTCAGCAGCTATTGGTGATATGTCGATAATTAGATGCGCTTTATGCCCTCCATTTGTTACCAAATACGGAGCACGACATCCGGTTTGCGCTATGTCAATTCTGGTGTAGGTCAAGACCAGAGTAGTTTCAGTTTTGCATATTCAATCATGAATATTCATCTGAACATATCTCCGCTGCTATTGGTGATATGTCGATAATTCGATGCGCGTTATACTCCACATATGCAGCCAAATACGTGGTACGCCATCCGGTTTGCGATATGTCAACTCTGGTCTAGGTTAAGGCCAGCGTATTTCCAGTTTTCCATATTCAAGCATGAATATTCATCTGAACGCATCTCCGCTGCTATCTGAGATATGTCTTCAACCCTGTGCGCGTTATATTCCATATATGCTGCGAAATACGTGGAACGGCATCCGGTTTGCGCTATGTCAACTCTGGTCTAGGTCCAGAACAGCCAGTTTCAGTTTTGCATATTCAATCATGAATATTCATCCGAACATATCTCCGCTGCTATTGGTGATATGTCGACAAAGCAATGCGCGTTATACTTCACATATCCTGAAAATACAGAGCACGACATCCGGTTTGCGCTACGGCAAATCTGGGCAGCGCGAAATCCAGCGCATTTGCAGCTTTGCATATTCAGGCTTGAATATTCAATACAAAGTATCGCCACTATTATTCGACATATGTCTTCAACCCTGTGCGCGTTATATTCCATATTGTTGAGGTTATTAGATGTATAATAAGAGAGACGCGTGGATAAATTATAAGGTAGAAAATATATTTGAAATACGTAAGTGAAAAAGATACAAAAGTTGAAATAATAATATGAGCTGGTCCAGATCCGCACGCTAGCAGTGTTACTCTATAA
>NW_025218639.1:0-1046 GCF_014825855.1 Bombus pyrosoma | reverse complement strand
TTACGATATAACGTATAACGTCATGTAGCATTACGTTATGGCGTATAACGTTATGTAGTATTACGTTATAACGTATAACGTTATGCAGTGTTACGTTAAAATGTATAACGATATATAGTATTACGATATAACGTATAACGTTATATGGTACTACTACATAACGTATAACGATATGTAGTATTACGATATAACGTATAACATTATGTAGTACTACGTAACAACGTATAACGCTATATAGTATTACGATATAACGTATAACGGTATGTAGTATTACGAAATAACGTATAACGTAATGTTGTATTACGTAACAACGTATAACTCTATATAGTATTACGATATAACGTATAACGTTATGTAGCATTACGATATAGCGTATAACGTTATGTAGTATTACGTTATAACGTATAACGTTATGTAGTATTACGATATAACGTACATCGTTATGTAGTATTACGTTATAACGTATATCGTTATGTAGTGTTACGCTATAACGTATGACGACATGTAGTATTACGATATAACGTCTAACGTTATGTAGTATTACGTAACAACGTATAACGCTATATAGTATTACGATATAGCGTATAACGTTATGTAGCATTACGATATAACGTATAACGTTATGTAGCATTACGATATAGCGTATAACGTTATGTAGTATTACGTTATAACGTATAACGTTATATAGTACTACGATATAACGTATAACGATATGTAGCATTACGATATAACGTATAACGTTATGTAGTATTACATTATAACGTAAAACGTTATATAGTATTACGATATAACGTATAACGTTATGTAGTACTACGTAACAACGTATAACGTCATATAGTATTACGGAATAACGTATAACGTTATGTAGCATTACGTTACCACGTATAACGTTATATAGTATTACGATATAGCGTATAACGATATGTACTAATACGTTACAACGTATAACGTTATATAGGATTACGATATATCGTATAACCTTATAAGGTAATATGTTATAACGTATAACGATATGTAATACTACATTATAACATATAACGTTATGT
>NW_025218638.1:0-1046 GCF_014825855.1 Bombus pyrosoma | reverse complement strand
AGACCAGCGTTGTTCTAATTTTGCATATTCAATCATGAATATTCATCTGAACTTATCTCCGCTGCTATTGTTAATATGTTTATAATTCGATGCGCGTTATTCCTCACATGTGCTGCCAAATATAGAGCACGACATCCGGTTTGCGCTATGTCAACTCTGGTCTAGGTCAAGACCAGCGTATTCCCAGTTTTGCATATTCCAGCATGAATATTAATTTGAATATCTCCGCTGCATTTGATGATATGTCGATAAGTTCGATGCGCGTTACACTCCACATATGCTGCCAGTACAGAGCACGACATCTAGTTTGCGCTACGTCAACTCTGGTGTATGTCAAGACCAGCGTATTTCCAGTTTTGCATATTCAAGCATGAATATTCATCAGGAAATATCTACGCTGCTATTGGTGATATGTCGATAACTCGATGCGCGTTATTCACCTCATATGCGGCCAAACACAGAGCATGACATTCGGTCTGCGCTATGTCACATCTGGGCACTGCGAAATCCAGCGCAGTTGCAGTATTTTATAATCAGGCTTGAATATTTAATAGAACGTATCTCCGCTACTATTCGAGATATGTCTACAATTCTAAGCACGTTATACTCCCCATATTATGCGAAATACGTGGAGCGACATCCGGTTTGCTCTACATCAACTCTGATCAAGGTCAAGACCAGCGTAGTTACAGTTTTGCATATTCAAACATGAATATTGATCTGAACGTATCTTCGCTGCAATTCGAGACATGTCTACAATTCTGAGCGCTTTATACTCCACATATGCTGCCAAATACGTGGAACGACATCTTGTTTTCGCTACGTCAACTCGATCCTAGGTCAAGACCAGCGTATTTCCAGTTTTGCATATTCAAGTATGAATATTCATCTGAACGTATCTCCGCTGATATTATTGTTATGTTGATAATTCGATGCGATTTACCCTCCCGACATGCTGCGAAATACGTGGAACGACATCCTGTTTGCCCTACGCCAACTCTGATCTAGGTCAAGATCAGCGTATTTCCAGTTTTGCATATTCAATC
>NW_025218637.1:0-1046 GCF_014825855.1 Bombus pyrosoma | reverse complement strand
ATTATTGTTAGATTCGGAAAGTAGAGTTCAAAGACAAAAACATCAATGTCTAATGGATGTAAATAAAGAAATCGTCACGCGATACGACGAACAAAGGGGCGAACGTGTCAGCTATGCTTGTGACTCTGTTCAGAGATATACATGTAGTGTTACCAACAGTTTTTTGCGAATATCTCGGAAACTGAGACCGAGCGGCGGTAAAATGCCAAGGAGAAAGTGTTGAAAATATTGATTTCTACGGCATATCATGGAAATTCAAGCTGCCGGCAACTTCTTAAATAATTTTTTATCTAAAATTTTATTCTCATTCTTATTCATTATTCACTAATTTTTTCTTTAAAAAGAACATTTATTCGTCCGTTTTTTTCTAAATAATTATGTTCGATACATTATAGAGAAACTCTTTATTCGACTTTATGCAATAAAAAGTTCTTCTCTCTTATGAATTGATTTCAATGTATCGTTCTACAACTAGTAAAGACGAATAATAGCAAAATAAACCATAAATAACTCGAAAATAAGATCACATCGCGTATATGTATATTTATATAAACTTCTTTCCTTGTTTGCTAAATCTGTTCCTGCTATATTCGTTACGTACAACAAAATATCCTGTAGAATTCTGATATTATCTCCTCTAACTGAAGTATTGAGATACAAAGATATGTGAAAGTACCCTTCTTGTATATTGTTGACAGTGAGCGAAATATGTACATATACATCGTACGTGTATAATACAGCTTTGTATACACTGTTCCCCAGGATCATGGTTTGGTCATGTGAAGGTTAGAGAATTGTTATAGAGTATCTTCTTCGATATAGCTATAAGCATTGTAGGGGTTTATGCCATGTATTATACTTACGTGTGTGCGTAGCAGTTACACAATTTTCAGTGGCGATTGCAGATATAGCTTCCATTTTTTGCCAAATACCTCTAGCATTACTTATGCTTCAGAGGAGAACAATCATTAAATTAACTATTTTCTCCTATACACAATGTAAAATATTGTACAATTATTACATAGGTTGAATATATTTTGCATTTA
>NW_025218636.1:0-2206 GCF_014825855.1 Bombus pyrosoma | reverse complement strand
ATAACGTATAGCGATATGTGGTATTACGTTGTAATCAATAACGTTATATAGTATTAGGATATAACGTATAATGTTATATAGTATTACGATATAACGTATAACGTTATATAGTATTATGATATATAGTATAACGTTATATCGTATTATGATATATAGTATAACGTTATATAGTATTACGATATAACGTATAACGTTATATTGTATTGGGATATAACTTATAACGTTATATATTATTACGATATAACGTATAACGTTATATAGTATTACGATATAACGTATAACGTTATATAGTATTACGATATAACGTATAACGTTATATAGTATTACGATATAACGTATAACGTGATATTGTATTGGGATATAACTTGTAACGTTATATATTATTACGATATAACGTATAACGTTATATGGTATTACGATATAACGTATAACGTTATATGGTATTACGATATAACGTATCACGATATGTGGTATTACGATATAACGTATAACGTTATATAGTCTCATGATATAACGTATAACGATATATAGTATTACAATATAACGTATAACGTTATATAGTATTTCGATATAACGTATAACGTTATATTGTATTATGATATAACGTTCAACGTTATATAGTATTATGATATATGGTATAACTTTATATAGTATTATGATATAACGTATAACGTTATATAGTATTATGATGTAACGTATAACGTTATATAGTATTATTATATAACGTACAGCGATATATGGTATTACGATATAACGTATAGCGATATGTGGAATTACGTTGTTATCAATAACGTTATATAGTATTAGGATATAACGTATAACGTTATATAGTATTACGATATAACGTATAACGTTATATTGTATTGGGATATAACTTATAACGTTATATAGTATTACGATATAACGTATAACGTTATATAGTATTACGATATAACATATAACGTTATATAGTATTACGATATAACGTATAACGTTATATAGTATTACGATATAACGTATAACGTTATATTTTATTGGGATATAACTTATAACGTTATATATTATTACGATATAACGTATAACGTTATATAGTATTACGATATCACTTATAACGTTATATGGTATTACGATACAACGTATAACGATATGTGGTATTACGTTGTAATCAATAAGGTTATATGGTATTACGATATAACGTATAACCAAATGCGGTATTACGTTATAACGTATAACGATATGCGGTATTACGTTGTAATCAATAAGGTTATATGGTATTACGATATAACGTATAACCAAATGCGGTATTACGTTATAACGTATAGCGATGTGTGGAATTACGTTGTAATCAATAAGGTTATATGGTATTACGATATAACGTATAACCAAATGCGGTATTACGTTATAACGTATAACGATATGCGGTATTACGTTATAACGTATAGCGATGTGTGGAATTACGTTGTAATCAATAAGGTTATATGGTATTACGATATAACGTATAACCAAATGCGGTATTACGTTATAACGTATAACGATATGCGGTATTACGTTATAACGTATAGCGATGTGTGGAATTACGTTGTAATCAATAACGTTATATAGTATTAGGATATAACGTATAACGTTATATAGTATTATGATATAACGTATAACGTTATATGTTATTACGATACAACGTATAACGATATGTGGTATTACGTTGTAATCAATAAGGTTATATGGTATTACGATATAACGTATAACCAAATGCGGTATTACGTTATAACGTATAACGATATGCGGTATTACGTTATAACGTATAGCGATGTGTGGAATTACGTTGTAATCAATAACGTTATATAGTATTAGGATATAACGTATAACGTTATATAGTATTACGATATAACGTATAACGTTATATAGTATTATGATATATAGTATAACGTTATATCGTATTATGATATATAGTATAACGTTATATAGTATTACGATATAACGTATAACGTTATACGATTTTACGATATAACGTATTACGTTATATAGTATTACGATATAACGTATAACGTTATATAGTATTACGATATAACATATAACGTTATATAGTATTACGATATAACGTATAACGTTATATAGTATTACGATATAACGTATAACGTTATATTGTATTGGGATATAACTTATAACGTTATATATTATTACGATATAACGTATAACGTTATATAGTATTACGATATCACTTATAACGTTA
>NW_025218635.1:0-1046 GCF_014825855.1 Bombus pyrosoma | reverse complement strand
AACGTTATACGTTATAACATATATCTACATAACGTTATACGTTATAACGTAATGCTACATAGCGTTATACGTTATACCGTAATACTACATAACGCCATAAGTTATAACATATATCTACATAGAGTTATACGTTATAACGTAATGCTACATAACGTTATACGTTACATCGTAATACTACATATAGCTATACGTTATAACGTACTGCTACATAACGTTATACGTTATGCTAATACCATATAACGTTATACGCTATAACGTAATTCTATATAACTTTATACGTTATAACGTAATGCTACATAACGTTATTCGTTATAACATATATCTACATAGCGTTATACGTTATAGCGTAATGATACATAACGTTATACGTTATAACATATATCTACATAACGTTATACGTTATATCGCAATACTCCATAACGCCATACGTTATAACATATATCTACATAACGTTATACGTTATAACGTAAAGCTACATAACGTTATACGTTATAACGTAATGCTACATAAAGTTATACGTTATATCGTAATACTACATAACGCCATACGTTATAACATATATCTACATAACGTTATACGTTATAACGTAATAGTATATAACGCTATACGTAATAGCGTAATGCTACATAACGCTATACGTTATAACGTAATACTATATAACGTTATACGTTATAATGTAATGCTACATAACGTTATACGTTATATCGTAATACTACATATCGGTATATGTTATAACGTAATACTACATAACGTTATACGTTATAACATATACCCACATAACGTTATACGTTATACCGTAATACTATATAACGTTATACGTTATAACGTAATGCTACGTAACGTTATACGTTATGACATTTATCTACATATCGTTATACGTTATAGCGTAATGATACATAACGTTATACGTTATACCATATATCTATATAACGTTTTACGTTATAACGTAATGCTACATAACGTTTTACGTTATAACAAATATCTACATAACGTTATACGTTATAACGTAATGCTACATAACCTTATACGATATAACATATATATAC